>NW_028122868.1:0-159995 GCF_965194805.1 Balaenoptera borealis | reverse complement strand
TATATTATTCTTTTTATATATTTCTGGAGTTAATTTGCTAATATTTGGCTGAAGATTTTTACAGCCAATTTCATAAAAAATACTGGCCTGTAGTTTTCTTCTTTCTATACTATCCCAGTCTGGTTTTGGTATCAAGGTAATACTGGCTTCATAAAATTAATTAGGAACTGTTCCCTCTACTTCTGTTTCTTATCAAGTCATGTAAAATTGGTGTTAATTCTTTAAGTCTTGGGTAAAAGTGAAACATCTAAGCCTGAATATTTCTTTTGGGAGTTTTTAAATGAAAAATCAGTGTTTCTCATAGTTACAGGAAAATTGAGATTGTCTCTTTCATCTTGGCTGAGTTTTGGTAGTTCTGGGTGTAGACGCATTGGTCCATTTCATCCACATTTTTGAATTTATAGTGTAGACTTGTTCATAATAACTTGTCCCTTATTAACCTGCAGGATATGTCATGGTATCCTTGGTTGCATTTCTGATATCTGTGATTTGTGCCATCTCTCTTTTTATCTTGATCAGTCTTGCTACATCTTTCTTGATGAGATTGTTTATTTTGAAGAACCAGCCTTTTGTTTCATTGATTTCCTCCCCGCCCCCCATTTTCCTGTTTTCAGTTTCATGGATTTTTGTTTCATCTTTATTATTTCCTTCTTTCTGCTTGTTTAGTGTTTTTTCCTCTTCCGTTTTTACTATTTTAATATAGAAAATTAGACTATTTCTTTGAAATATTTTCTTTCCCAATTTAGTGCTATAGACTTCCCTTTCAGCATTGCTTTCACTTCATTCCACAAATGTTGATCTGTTATATCTCCATTTTCTTTTATTCTATGCATTTAAAAATTTTTCCTTGACTTTTTACCCATGAGTTATTTGGAATTGTGATGTTTAGTTTTCATGTGATTGAAGATTTTCCTGTTGTCTTTCTGTTATTGATTTCTAGTCTGGTTCCATTATGGCTAGAGAATATACTCTCTATGATTTTAATTCTTTTAAATCTGCTAATGTTTTTTTTTAGCACCCAGTGTATGGTATATGAGTGAATGTTCCATGGACACTTGAATATGTATTCTGCTTTTATTGAGTGTGTTCTTTAAATGTCAGTTATATCCTGTTGATTGATGATGTTTTCAGTTCTTCCATACCCTTGCTGATTTTTCTCTCTGGGAGTTCTATAAATTGCTGTGTTGAAGTCTCAAATAATAATTGTGGATTTGAAATTCTCTCCTTTTACCTTTTTCAGTGTTTGCTTCATGTGTTTTGAAGTTCTGTTGTTTGGTGCACACACATTTAGTATCACTAGGTCATCTAGGTGGATTATTCCTGTTATCTTTATGTAATGACCCTCTTTGCCCCTAATAATTTCCTTTGCTCTGAAATCTACTTTATCTGATATTAATATAGCCATTCCTGCTTTTTCTGATGAATGTTCACATGATATACCTTTTTCATCCTTTTACTTTGAACTACCTATATCATGATGTTTAAAGTAAGCTTCTTATAGACAGTATAGAGTTGGATCATGCTTGTGATTTTTTCATCTACTCTTCCAATCTCTGTCTTTGACTTGGTTATTTAGATCATTTACAGTTAATGTAATTATTGCTATGTTAAAGATTAGGTCTACCATTTTATTTTTTGTTTTGTCTTTTACCTTAGTTTCTCAATCCTGTGTTTCTCTTATTTTGCCTTCTTGTGGGTTACTTAAACATTTTTTGGTAAGTCCATTTTAATCTAATTTATTTATAATCATTTGTGTATACTGTTTGTATAGTTTTCTTAGTGGTTGCTTTTGGCCTTACACTATACATATGTAACTTATCATAGCCTACTGGAATCTGTCTTTTATTACTTCAAGTGAAGTTTCAAAATTTTACTTCCATTTAGGTCTCTTAATAGTCCCCAGTTTTAAAGTATGATTTTCTGTAGTATTTCCTTTATATACATTGAGAACCACATCAGATGGTGTCATAATTTTTGCTTTGACCATCATAGGGAATTTAAGAAACTCATGAGGCTAATGATAGTCTCTTATATTTATCCCACTTGTTTTCACCCATTCCATTTTTCCCCTTTTCTTTCTGAAGTTGCCAGTCTTCTGTTATTGTTTTTTATGTTTTCATAACAGTAGGTGATATCTGGGCTTTCCAGTGCCATTGGATATGAGTTTCAGGAAACACTGAGCCTGGCTCACTTAATGCTACTGAGTTGGAGGGTTTGTATACGTTGGGCCTGTTGGCACAGCAGATGCTAGCAGATTAGACTAATGCTGATGGGACTAGTGCCACAGGAGGATGCATTCCCATTCAGGCTACGCTGCTGCTACAGTAGATCAAATCCCCCTCTACCCCAAGTGTGGGGCAGTGACCTGCTGCTGTCACTGCTTCTTTATTAGGCTGCTTTCGCCTCAGGTGTGTGGTGGGATCCCTTGGAAGCTGCTGCTGCTGTGAATCACAGGGTTAAATTCATTTTAGAAATACTTAAATATAAATATATAGCCTGGCTCTTGTAGGACCTCTGTATTTGTTTTTTATTGCTTTCATACGAATTACCGCAAATTGAGTGACTCAAAACATCGTAAATTTATTACCTTACAAGTCTGACATTGGTCTCAGTTGAGTAAAGTAAAAGTGTTGGCAGGATCGACAGATGAATGGATAAAGCTGTGGCACATATATACAATGGACTATTACTCAGCCATAAAAAGAAATGAAATTGAGTTATTTGTAGTGAGGTGGATTGACCTAGAGACTGTCATACAGAGTGAAGTAAGTCAGAAAGAGAAAAACAAATACCGTATGCTAACACATATATATGGAATCTAAAAAAAAAGAAATAAATGGTTATGAAGAACCTAGGGGCAGGACAGGAATAAAGACTCAGCCATAGAGAATGGACTTGAGGACACAGGGAGGGGGAAGGGTAATCTGGGATGAAGTCAGAGAGTGGCATGGACATATATACACTACCAAATGTAAACTAGATAGCTATTGGGAAGCAGCCACAAAGCACAGGGAGTGGAATCCTGCAGTGTTTGCTGATGGTCATTTGACTGGTGTGAGCTGAAACCTTTTTGACGTTGAATTTGCATGTGGCTAATAATTCCTTATACTGAGCTTTAGGCATGTCCTTTTTTTTCTTTTCCTTTTTTTTAAAGAGTGACTACAACTTCCCTCTTCATATTGACGTCTTGAAAAATTTGTCATGTGTTGAATTTCCTTGCCTATTCCCTACCCCAGGGCATTTTTTGAGGGCAGGCGTCATTTACAGCCCAGCAGTCCTTGTGACTATTAAGCTACCATTAGCACTGGGTTTAAAGCTGCTGTTGTGGGAAAGAGCCACAAGGTGGCAGCATTATTTCGTTCTCAACTCTTGTTACTAGGGCAACAGAGTCTTCCTGGAGGTAGCGTTCCAAGGTTGTAAATTAGAGTGGAATGTGCTGGGACAAGCCCCCAGAAGTTTATGTCTCCTTACTTATGTTTGTTTTTTAAATTTAATTTCTATTTCTTATCGGAGTAAATTTGATTAGAGTGTTGTGATTGTTTGGCTGTACAGAATCTGCTCAATGATTCATGCATATGTCTGTTCATCTTCGGATCCTGTTACCATGTATGTTATTACAGAATGTTGAGTAGACCTCCCTTGGTATTTGGTAGGTGTTTTGTCATTATATATTTTCTATGTATTAGTGATTATATAATTCATATAGTTTATATGTTATATGTTTATATACATTTAACATACATTAATCTATGTATGTTAGCCCCTTAGTCCTAAATTATCCATCCTCCCACCTTTCATTTTGGTTAACCATTAGTTTGTTTTATAAGTCTGTGAGTGTCTTTTTCTGTGGAAATATGTTCATTGGTAGCAATCTTAGGATAACATGTATAAATGATATCATAGGATATTTGTCATTCCCTTTTGACTGACTTAACCTAATATGATTATTTCTAGGCTCATCTGTAGTCCTGTAAACGGCATTGTTCATTTTTTTCCCGAGGCTACTATTCCATTCGGTACGTATACCACTTCTTCTTTGTCCATTTATCTGTTGATGGGCATTTTGTTTGCTTCCATGTCTTGCCTATTGTAAATACTGCTGCAATACACGATTTTCCATCCCGTGTCTTTTGGATTCTGGCTTTCACAGGTGACAGGCCCAATAGTGGGCCTTCCAGATCATATGGTGACTCACTTTTTACCTTTAAACACACTGCCATTCTGTTCCTATTATTGGCTGTTACCAGTTTACATCCCACTTAGACCGAGAGGTTATGCTGTTCTCCACAACTTCTTCAACATCTATTGTTTGTTGACTTTTTGCTGATGGTCATTCTGACTGGTGTGAGGTGATACCTTTGTGTAGATTGGGTTTCCATGCGTCTGACAATTCCTGATGTTTTGCGTTTATCAATGTCCTTTTCATTTTTTTTTAAGATTGAGCTAAACTTACAACTTCTAATTGCCTTCTTGAAAAATTTGCCGCGTTTGGATTTTTTGGCCATTCCCTGCCCCAGGATATTTTTTGAGGGCATGAGTCATTTACAGCCCTGCAGTCCTTGTGAATATTAGTGACCATTAGCAGTAGATTTGAGCTGCTGTTTGAGGAAACGGCCTTAGGGTGGGAAGACTTCTACGTTGCCAACTCTGCTTGCTAGGGAAACAGAACCTTGCTGCAAGTTGTGCTTTTAGGTTGCAGATTAGAGTGGAATGTGCCAGGACAAACCCCCATAAGTTTTAGCCTCCTTAATTCTTGTCTGTGTCTTTAAGTTGTAGTTTTTATCAGAGCAAACTTGATTGAAAAATGTCTTTTTTTCTAGGTGTACAGAATCTTGTTCATTTACACATATACATATATCTATTGATCTTTGGGTTCTTTTCCATGTAGGTTATTACAGAGTGTTGAGTAGACCACTCTTGGTATTCCATAGGTCTTTGGGGATTATATATTTTATATGTATTAGTATATGTGTGTTAACCCCAATATCCTAATTTATCCATTCCTCACACCTTTTCTTTGGCTTAACCATAAGTTTGTCTTCTCAATCTGAGATTGCCTTTCTCTGTGGAAATATGTTCATTTTTATGAATTTTCAGATAACATAAGTGATATCAAAAGGCATTTGTCTTTCGCGTTCTGATTTACTTCACGTTGTGTGATTATCTCTAGGCTCATGTGTGGTGCTGCATATGCCATTCTTTTACTTTTTTTCGTGACTTATATTCCATTCTGTCTATATACCACTTCTTCTTTGTCCATTCATCTGTTTATGGACCTTTTTTTTGCTTCCATATCTTGGCTATTTCAATATTGCTGCAGTGCACATTTGCCTGCCTCTGTCTTTCCGATTCTGGTGGCCTTAGGTTATAGGCCCAAAAGGTGCCCTGCCGCATCATATGGTAGCTGAATTTTTACCTTTTCAAGCAGCTCCATTCAGTTTGTGTTAGTGCTGTTACCACTTTACATCCCACCAGCAGCTAGAAGGTACACAGTTCTCTAAAAGCCCTTCAGCATTTATAGTTTGTAGACTTTTTGCTGATGGTCATTTGACTGGTGTGAGCTGAAACCTTTTTGGACGTTGGATTTGCATATGGCTAAGAATTCCTTATAGTGAACTTTAGGCATGTCCTTTTTTTTCTTTTCCTTTTTTTTTTAAAGAGTGACTACACCTTCCCTCTTCATATTGAGTTCTTGAAAAATTTGTCATGTGTTGAATTTCCTTGCCTATGCCCTACCCCAGGGCATTTTTTGAGGGCAGGCGTCATTTACAGTTTTTTTTTAAATTTAATTTATTTTATTTTTTATTTTATTTTATTTTTGGCTGTGTTGGGTCTTCATTGCTGCGCACTGGCTTCCTCTAGTTGCGGTGAGCGGGGGCTACTCTTTGTTACAGTGCGCAGGCCTCTCATTGTGGTGGCTTCTCTTATTGTGGAGCACGGGCTCTAGGGTGCGCGGGCTTCAGTAGTTGTGGCACGCGGGCTCAGTAGTTGTGGCGCACGGGCTTAGTTGCTCCGCGGCATGTGGGATCTTCCGGGACCAGGGCTCGAACCCGTGTCCCCTGCGTTGGCAGGCGGATTCGTAACCACTGCGCCACCAGGGAAGGCCAAGAAGGTGTTTTTTAACGTGTAATTTGAGCAAGTGGTTCCGTGTTATTAACATGCCCGGGGCGGGGTGGGGGGTCGGTGTGACAGGGCTGCCCTCCTCTGCAGGTCTAGTTCCAGTCTCTGAAAGGCATTGAGGATTCTGTTTGAGGATTCTGTCTTCCTTTGTGTTTTCTGCTCCCCACGCTCCCTCCTGTAACCCCTTTCTGCCATCCCCACTCCCCCCACCCCCCCAGTCACACGTTGCAAACCCCAGACCCGTTTTTTCCGTTGTGATTAAACCGTCACCTGAAGCCGCCTCCAGGAGCCTCTGATCTGAACCCCCTAGTGGCATTAACGTGGCCCTCGTGCTATTAACTTCAGCCTCACAGACTTTCCCCGCTGAGAACAGCTTTGCTGGGCACTGAGGGTCTGTGACTTTTATCTCAGTTAGGCCGTTAAAAAACTGAAACATGGTTTAGATAAATAAATAACTCCTCCTTCCCTTCCTCCTGACTCTGAGCTTGGAGCTGGTGAACTGTCTGGGGAGAAGGTCACGGGATGGGGGCTGGGGGATGGGGAGAGAGGACAAGGTAACCGTGCCTGACACGGATCTGTAACTACACGTGGACAGAGCTCTATACTGAACGTGTCTGGTCCCTCCTTTGCTCCGAGGCGTTCCCGTTTTCTGGTTGGTGTGAGGGGTGGGGCAGAGTGGAAGGTGGACCAAGGTTGCAGTAGCTTTGTCTGACTCTAGGTCTGTGACATCCCCCTTCAAGCACATCCCTCTTCCCCACTGTCTCCCCATCTCTTCCCTCCACCCCTTTCCGTGACTGTCTCCCTGTGTTTCCACCTTGTTGCTTTTCTGTGGTCCCTCTGTTTCTCTTTCACCCTCTACCTGTCTCCGCCTTTTGTCTCCTTCCGAACCTTCCAGCATCCCCTGTGCTGCGGTTGGCGCATGGTTTGGGGGATCGCCCTCCAACGCGGGCTGCAGGCGACTTGTCAGACTGCTTTGTGAAACCAAAAAATGTAGAAATCTTTCATTTCCTTGGCCTCTGAGGCTTCGCTGGGGTGGCGGGCAATTGGCAGGCCTGTCGGCTACACCCCACACTGGTCGTTGTTTCATATTCTTAGCTATAAAAGTGGGGATACAAATGGTACCTGCTTCATAAGGCCGTAGTGAGGATCCAGCAGGAAGTGGATGCGAAGCCCTGAGCACAGTGATTGATTCTCAGCAGATGCTCAATGAATGAAATCTCTTAAATGAAATCGTTTATTATAAAAATGTTTAGTCCGGGGTAAAAGTGGACCAGAACAATGAGCCCCCATGCATATACATCAGCCAGATTCGGTATGTTTCAACATTTTGTGTACCTGCTTTGTCCATCCCCTCTTCTTGTGGTTGCCGGAATATTTTAAAGCAATTAGCAAACCCCTCGTAGCATTTCAGCCCTATGTGCGTCTCTAAAAAATCTGAATGTTTTCTCATACAACCTTAAGACCTTTATGCCAACCAATGAAAATGATGATTCTTACTTTAATACTGAGTCCATATTCAGGTTTTTCTGATTAACTTTAAAATGTCCTTTTACTCTTGTGTTTTTTGAATCAGGATCCAAATATTGTTCTTGTATTGTAATTGGTAATAACATCCCATTAATCCAGAACAGCCCCCCACCCCACCCCCACCCCCACCCCCAGGTAATTGACGTATTGAAGAAACTGGGCCGGCTGTAGAGTGTTCCACATTCTGGATTTCTCTGTTTGCTTTTTCGTGGTGTCATTTAAATTGCACTTCTGCTTCCTAAATTTCCTATGAGCTGAAAGCCAGCTCCAACAGCTGGATTAGCGTGTTAGGTTCGGACTTTGTAGCAAGAGGCACATGACACGTAGGGGCCGCTCTGCCGTCCGTCACTTCTCTAAAGTGGGCTCAGGTGCGCTCAGCTCTCCGGCTCCTCATTCAGCTGTCATCTGCCATTCGTTTCATTTTCACTGACGATCTCTGCATAAATCGATTATTTTATTAGGAAGTTAGGAAGCGGTGAGTTTGCTAATCATGCCATTCCTTCCACGTTGACTGCTTTTTACTCATCCACTTGCGCTATATATTTGCCTGTAAAGACAGTCAGGTGCGGTTGGCAGATTTCTGCGACGTCTCCCGTGACTTTTAAAAGCCTCCAGGGGTTACTCCCAGGGGTAACCCGCTGAAAGAGATTTTGCAGATATAATTAAGGTTGTGTTCTGGGTGGGTTGAATTTGCTCACACCAGCCCTTTAAAAGCAGAGAATGTCCTCAGGCCGGCAGCAGAAGTCAGAGAGATTGAAGCAGGAGAAAGGTGGGACGCACCCTTGGCAACTTTGCAGGTGGAGGGGGCCCCATGAGAAGGATTGTGAGTGTGTCGAGGAGCTGAGGGTGACCCCTCCTCCTTGGCAGGCAGCAAGGGAACGGGGACCTCAGTCCTACAGCCCTCGGAACTGCATTCTGCCAACAGCATGAATGAGTTTGGGAGCAGATTCCTCCCTGGAGCCTCTAGATAAGAACCCAGGTTGCCAGCACCTTGATTCTGGCTTTGTGAGCCCCTAGGCAGAAAACCCAGCAGAGCCAGCCAGGACTTCTGACCTCCAGAACTGGGAGGTATTTATTAGCGGTGTTTTTAAGTCACTGAGTTTGTGGATGTTTGTTACACAGCAATAGAAGACTAATAGAGCAGGATCAATGCTTAACTTCTTTGTTTTTAATTGCCGGTTTCCAGAATAAAAAAGGTTAAGTAAATGACAGCTGCCTTTATCTTCCTCATCCTTACATAGAAACCATACGTCTTAACGGACATCAATGAAGTGGATTCCTAATTTGCTGTCAGTAAAACTTACTCATTTAGAGATTGACAAGTGTCCTGGGTTTGGCTCATTGAAAGAATGGTTTTAAAGGGATACTGGTTATCAAATAGACAGTAAAATCAATTTGTTGGTTAAAATCAATTTGTATGGTTAAGATGTTTTGCTACCATTTTCTTCTGTGATATACTGAAATAATTTCATCATATGCAAGTGGGGCACATAACATTTGATAAATTCCATCTGTCTGTTGACAATCTACTCACTTCTCTGACTGCATACCCTCTCCTGTTAGAGAAGGATGTTTCCGATTATAAGGAGACTCCAAAATAGATGCTTAATTCATAAAGTATGCAAATGTTACTCTCATATATAAAGAACATCATGGTTAAAGTACTATGACGTCACATCATTATTGCCATGGAAGACATTTCATTTTCTCACACTGACTTCAGAGCTTAATCCAGAGTCTGAATATTGATCTTTTTGAATTCGTGTGAGAATTGGTGTCTTTGAAACATGGTTTTGGTCAAAACAAAATTTTGCAACTTTTACTCTTTGAAAAACAGCTTTATCGAGGCATGCTATTACATGTTATAAAATTCACTCACTATGAGTGTAAATTTGATGAGTTTTAGTAAACTCTGAGTTGTGCAGCCAGCACCACAGTCTAATTTTAAAACATTTCCATGTGTCAAAGAGACCCCCTGTGCCCACTTGTAGTCACTTCCTGCTCCCATCCCCAGGCAACCAATAATCTGCTTTCTGTCTCTATAGTAATTTTCCTTTTCTGAACATTTCATATGAGTGGAATCTTACAGGTTGTAGACTGTTTGTCTTTTGCACATGGCTTCTTTCATTTAACACCAGGTTTTGGAGGTTGATCCACGTTGTGTGTTCTGGTCTCTCGTTCCCTTTTGTTGCTGAATAATATTCCATTACGTGGATAGACCACATTTTGTTTATCCCTTCGCCAGTTGATGGACATTTGAATTATTCCCACTTTTGGTCTATTACAAACGATGCTGCTGTGTTCACATTCACGTACAAGTGTGGATGTATGTTTTCATTTCTCCTGGGTATGTAACTAGGAGTGGAATTGCTGGGCTGTATGGTGAATTCATGTTTAACTTTCTAAGGAATCACTAGTTGCTTTCTAAATTATACTACATTTACATTCTCACCATCATTTTATGAGAGTTCCGGGTTTGCCATAGCCTCATCAACACTTCCTGTTGTCTTTGATTCTAGCCTTCCTAGTGGGTGTGAAGTGGTGCTTCATTGGGGTCTTGATTTGCATTTCCCTAACAGTTAGTGATATTGGACATGTTTGTGGTGATTAGCCATTCTTATATCTTCTTTGGTGAAATATCTATTTAAATCTTATGCCCATTTAAAAAATTGATTGTCTTTATTTATGTTATTTATCATGTGTATAATTCACAAATACTTCCTCCCAGTCAGTGGCTTCTTTTTCATTTTCTTCATAGTAACTTTTGAAGTACAGAAGGTTTTAATTTTGAAGTCCAGTTTACAACTTTTTGGAATGAATTTTAGTGTCTTATCTAAGAACTTTTTGCCTAACTGAATTCCCCAAAGATTTTTTTCTCTTTTTCTTCTAGAAGTGTTTTAGCATTTTAGCTCTTAGGTCTTTGTTTGATTTTTGAGTTGTCATGTATAACGTGAGGTAAGGGTCTAAATTCATCTTTTTTTGCATGTGGCTATCTAGTTGTCTGAAAAATGTTTGTTTTTTTGTTTGAAGATAAAAACGTTTTCTTCCCCCGTTGGATTGTCTTGGCACCTTTGTTGAAAATTGATTGACCATAAACTTAAGGACTTATTTCTGGACTCTTAGTTTTGTTCTGTTGATGTATATGTCTGTCCTTATGCTGGTCCCACAGTGTCTTGATTACTGTAGCTTTATAGTAAGTTTTGAAATCAGGAAATAAAAATCTTCTCACTTTATTCTTTTCTTTCTTTTTTTTTTTTCAAACTTGTTTTTGGCTCTTCTGGATCCTTTGCATTTCCATATGAATTTTAGCATCAGTTTTTCAATTTCTGCCCCCCCTCAAAAAAAAGCCTACTCAGATTTTGGTAGGGATTTTGTTGAATGTATAGATTTGGAGACAACTGTCATTTTAACAACATTAAGTCTTCCAATCCATGAATGAAATGTCTCTACAGTTGTTTACGTCGTCCCTAATTTCTCTCAGCAGTGCTTTGTAGTTTTCAGTCTTATGTGTCTTCTTAAATTTATTCACAAATATTTTAATGTTTTTGATGCTATTATGGATGAAATTGTTTCTTTAATTTCATTTTTGGTTGTTCATTGCTAGTACATGGAAATAGAATTGGATTTTGTATGGTGATCTTGTATCCTACAATCTTGCTGAACTAATTTATTAGTTCTAGTAGATTTGTGTATGTGTGTATGTGTGTGAGTTCTTCAGGATTTTCTACATGTAAGATCCTGTCTCTGAATAAAAACAAATGTACTCCTTTCTTTCCAGTCTGGTGCCTTTTCTTTTCGATTTTTACTTTTCACTTTAATTTCTTAAATATTTATTAACGTTGGTCTCAAACATATTTAGCATGCTTTCAAAGAACATTCGGGTTGAAAGAATGCATAAATTATATTTGGCGTTTGGGGCTAAGGCATAAGAAATATACTTGCCATGGACTTTGAAAAAAAAATGTATGTTTCATTATAAAAAGGATACATTGGAAAGACAAATTGCTATCTTACAAAGTTCTTTTTTTTTAAATTATTATTTATTTATTTATTTATTTATTTATTTTTGGCTGTGTTGGGTCTTCGTTTCTGTGCGAGGGCTTCCTCTAGCTGCGGCAAGTGGGAGCCACTCTTCATCGCGGTGCGTGGGCCTCACTATCGTGGCCTTTCGTTGCGGAGCACGGGCTCCAGACGCGCAGGCTCAGTAGTTGTGGCTCACGGGCCTAGTTGCTCCGCGGCATGCGGGATCTTCCCAGACCAGGGCTCGAACCTGTGTCCCCTGCATTGGCAGGCAGAGTCTCAACCACTGCGCCACCAGGGAAGCCCCAAAGTTCTTTTTAAAAGGATTTTCTAAGCAGGCCTGTAGAAAGAAAGATGGACACAGACATGACCTAGAGACCTCTTTTTTTAATTTGGTAATTATATGCAAAATACAGGACCACAGAAGTACTGAAAAAAAAATAAGCGACACAGAGGAAAACATTTTAGGTTTACTTTTTTGTCAGTTTCAAGGAACAAAGTTACCAGCCTATTGTATGATTATAAAATTATTGCTCGAAGTGCTTTGTGCTTCAAAACATGGTAGGTGGCTAAAATCTGCAAATACTTAACCTCTGTGCAACTTCTGACTTGAAGAGCAGAGTTAAATGATAGAACATCGAGCCCTTTTGCTTGTGGTCGTAGAGAGGGAAATCTTAACCTGGGAACCCCCCTTCAGGCTTTGTTTTCTCTTTTGTTTCCACCTTTGTTTGGAAGAGTTTGTTTGTGTCCCTGTGCAGGGCCTTCCCCAGACAAACAGCCTCCCTGATTGACAGTCACAGATGGCCGCCGTCCCACCCTGTCTGACGTGTAAAACTTCCTCCAGCTGAGAGCCACCAGCCCCAAAAGGGAAGAAAACCTGAGGCCCCATTCAACCCTGCATCAATTATCCATGGCTTTGTGGAGACTTCTAGTGAGGGAAAGAGTTAAAGATCCATTTAAACTTTCAAACAGCAGAGGTAAACACTTGGCTAAGCACAGCTGATTGGATTTTCAATTGAAGAGGCCAGGCAGCCACAGGCAACGGGTGGTGAGGAACCCACAGAAATGATGGACACAGATTCTGCACTTTCAACTTGCATCTCTAGACAGAAATGCCGCCTAGAGAGGAAAGACACTGAAGAAGAGGGAAAGGCTGTGAGTCCAAACCCCACTGGTAGGCAGTCCTTTGGGCTGACTCCTTATCTGTGTTGGCTCCCACAAGCCTGGGTATTGGCGCCCCGGGTTGGAGACGCCACCTGCCCTGCCACGCAGCCTCTGCGGCTCTGAAAACTGGGGACATCTGAGAAAATTGTGGCAGCTTTCAAAGAGAGTAAAAAGGCTTAAACCAGTCCTATGAGAAATTTCGTTGTCTTTTTTGTTCGTTTATTTTAAACCAGTTTATTTGGGCCGGTTTTCCTCTTACAAGACATCATTCAGGTTCTAAGATCAGCCATGATTATCTCTTCCCAGAAAAATTCAGAAGAGCTACACTTCTGCTGGAATGGCACAATCCTTTAACATCTGCTAATCACTAGAACTATAGGAACCCTGGCATGTGACCACCAGACCCCTGATCTGCAGGCTGGCAACTCTCTCTCTGATCTTGTAGGTGGTTGCTATTTAATTTTCCCTGAGCTCTTCTGAGCCCGTGGTTGATGGGAATTACTGTTGGTTTAAGACAGTGATGGCCACCTGTGTACTAAACACAGCACTAGTATTTTCTATGCTAGTTAAAATAATGTGACCAAGTTTGCCCATCCCCCAAAAAGCAGAGCCTGAATAGGAGGTAGGCACTTCACAACTGCTATTTTCCGTCTGTCACCAGGAAAAGTTAGTGGGGAAATGAGCACGCCTCGGGGTTTTTTTTTTTATTTTATTTTTTTCTTTAAATTTATTTATTTATATTTATTTTTGGCTGTGTTGGGTCTTTGTTTCTACGCGAGGGCTTTTCTCCAGTTGCGGCAAGCGGGGGCCACTCTTCATCGCGGTGCGCCGGCCTCTCACTCTCGCGGCCTCTCTTGTTGCGGAGCACAGGCTCCAGACGCGCAGGCTCAGTAGTTGTGGCTCACGGGCCTAGTTGCTCCGCGGCATGTGGGATCTTCCCAGACCAGGGCTCGAACCCGTGTCCCCTGCATTGGCAGGCAGATTCTCAACCACTGCGCCACCAGGGAAGCCCTGGGGTTTTTTTTAATTGAAGTATAGTTGATAGAATGTTGTGTTAGTTTCAGGTGTACAGCAAAGTGATTCAGCTATACATATATATATTGTTTTTCAGATTCTTTTCCATTATAGGTTATTACAAGATACTGAATGTAGTTCCCTGTGCCATACAGTAGGTCCTTGTGTTTATCTATTTTATATATAATGGTGTGTATCTGTTAATCCCAAACTCCTAATTTATCCCTCCCCACGTTTCTCCTTCGGTAGCCATAAGTTTGTTTTCTATGTCTGTGAGTCTATTTCTGTTTTGTAAATCAGTTCATTTGTATCATTTTTTTAGATTCCATGTATAAGTGATACCATGTAATATTTGTCTTTCTCTGTCTGACTCACTTCACTTAGTATGATCATCTCTAGGTCCGTCCATGTTGCTGCAAATGGCATTATTTCATTCTTTTTTATGGCTGCATAATATACCATTGTGTATATATTGATATATACCACATCATCTTTATCCATTCATCTGTGGACGGACATTTAGGCTGCTTCCATGTCTTGGCTATTGTAAGTAGTGCTGGAGTTTGTTTTTTAAAAAAGCATATAAACTATACAATTCCTAGTTAATATATCATGATACTAAAATCCAGAATTTGGGGGCAGTGCACAGGTCTCTGCTTTATGTGCTTTGTTGAATGAGACATTGAGAATCTAATATATATTAAGTGCTCCACTGGAAATGTCTTATTAAACAAAACAGCACATAGGGGAGACTAGAACAGCGTCAGGCCACAGAGGACTTTCCACCTGCCACCAGCTCACTCTGCAAAAGGATGGATGTGAAACCCACAGACCTCTGGCATGCCAGTATCAGACAGCTGTAAGGAGTGTTTACTACTGCCCAGAAGTCTCCGAAATTCTTGGAAGGGGCTACTGGTGATGTTTCAGAGCCATGAGTTTAGATCCCACGGCAAGTGTGGGGAAACCACTCTTAGCCAAAAGGAAAGTCTAGCCAATCAGCCAACATCTGCAACTGACTCAACTTTGTAGCTGTCTCGTTGCCTGGGTCCACATAATTAAGGGAAAATGCTACATGCTCTAGCAATATTAGCAAAGCTGGGGTCTTAATATATATTCCTAGAGAGTTCTAAGGACCCAGGAAACATCACCTCTACTGGAAAAGTTGACCGTCAGCTTTTTGAACTGACAGTAGAGGGATGATTGGGCGGGTTTAGGACTTTAGGAGCCCCAAACGCCTGAAATTCCAGGTGGCAGTGCACTGTCATTAATATCCCCTGGTTTTAGCTCTTTGGGAGATACCTTTTCTGAGGGTTTTATACATTATTTTTGATTTATTTTAGTATTCCTACTTCTAGTCAAAGTCAAGACCAGGAAATGTAGAGATATGCTATGAGGTGGTTCTCGGGCTTTGTTTGAAATCTACTAAAAATTCCGTCCTTCGTTCAGTGACTTTCACTGTGTACCATGCATCCGTGAGTAGTACTGCTATGGGTGCCCCTATGGAGCTGACATTCTTTGTTTAATATACTTATTTAATTATTTATTTGGCTGCGCTGGGTCTTAGTTGTGGCACGTGGGATCTTTTAGTTGCAGCATGCGAACTCTTAGTTGTGGCATGTGGGATCTAGTGCCCTGACCAGGGATCGAACCCGGGCCCCCCTGCACTTAGCCACTGGACCACCAGGGAAGTCCCTGGAGCTAACATTCTACCGGGGGGTTGGGGGGGGGGCGGGAGACAGACCAACGAATACACACTGTCCGCACAGTAGTAAATGTTGTGGAGAATTGTAGAGGCCAGAGGGGGGCAGGGCTTGCCGGTATGTGCGGCAGTTTCAAAAGGGTGTTTGGAGAAGGCACCACTTATAAAGGGACGGTTGAACAGCGTCCTGGGGAGGTGTGAGGGCTGAGCCCCTGTGTACTGGGGGGAAGTGGGTCCAGGCAGAGGGCTCAGCAGGGCAGAGACCCTAAGACTGGAACCACGTGGTGGAGGAAGAGCAAGGTGGCTGCAGCCAAGGGGCTGAGTGCGAGGGACCGCGAGACAGGTGGGGGGTGGTTGGCGAGGCTTTTTAGGCAATCACGAGGATCTCCACTTTTACTGGTCCTGGGATGGGGCACAGGAAAGTTTGAGCACTGGGGCGGCACACCCTGACTCAAGTGCTCATGCAGCATCGTCTCGGTGCTGTGGAAGCAAGAAGCAGGAGATGCTGCAGCGCTCAGCAAGAGATGATCCCGGCTTTGGGACCAGCGGCCAGCAGTGGAGGTGGTGAGAAGTCATCTGAAGATGGGAGGATAGATTTGCAGTGAATTGTGCTGTGGTACAAAAGCGGGTGGGAGGCACAGGGGCTTGCAGGGTACCATGTGCTTGGGTTCAGCTGGGGTCAGAAGGTGAAAGAAAGGCTCAGGCAAGAGCCTGAGGGTGTAGGGCGATGACTGTGTTCATGCATCTCGGAATTAAGATGACTTGCTTGCTTTGCACAGTGGGCCGTCTGCTGAAGAGTATTGTCACACCCGCTCTGTGTTCTGCGTGATGCTTTTAGGTCAGCCTTAGAGTTCAGAGCTTTGTCCCAACTCTGCTCGCTGATGAACAGAGAAGATTCTTGTGATTTGGTGGTTTCCAAGAGAAATCCCAGCAAAGTGTGGATGGAGGTGGGGGCAGAGAGAATTGCTTTAGTCCCTCAAAGAGACTGTTTATAACAGTAGAACACAGTGAGAGCAACTAGGACAGCTTCTTCAAGAAGCACATATTCTTTCTTCCCTTGTAAGAGGCACTTACTCTCCAAAGAAATCTTTTTTTTTTTTCCTTACTGGAAATATTTCACTGCTTTGATTTTATTTTTTAATTCATTGTCTTCAAAGTTTGCTCTTTCAGAATTCATTTGCTTACCATATAATCTATGACTATTTCAGAAGATTGAAATTAGGTTTGTTTTGTGGCTTCTACTTTTAAACCAAGAAGTGGGTTCAGAATTGGTGATGGAAGAGAACTTGAAATAGGATAGCTTATTGGGAACATTGATTTGGGCCCTTTTCTTCTAGTGTTAACTTTTTAGCTTATCTCTTTCAGAATATGCCTGATTTCCTTCTCGTGAGATACCACATGTCTAAGGATCCAGTTGTTACTTAATTTTTCTTTGTTTACTGATAAATATGCTGTATGCTTTTGTTCTTTTAAAAAGCAATTTTATTGAGGTATAAAACACTCACAATAAAATACATCCAATTTAAGTATAGAGTTTGAGTTTTGACAAAAGTGTGCACCCGCGTACCTGTTACCACGATCCATATATGGACCATTTCCATCACTTTAAAAAGTACACTCTGGGCCCGTTTCTAAATAGCTCATCCCACCCAGCCCCAGGCAAACACTGATCTGCTTCTGCTTCCAGTCACAATAGATTATATTTGCCTTTTCTAGAACATCCTATCAATAGAATCAAATCCTATGCACTCTTTTGGGTCTGGCCCCTTTGCCTCAGCACCATGTTCTTCCTTGAGGTTCATTATCATGTTGCTTGTGTTGGGGTTTTTGTTTCTTTTATTGCTGAATAGTATTCCAATGTATGGACTTATTAACACACTTCACTTTTCATGGACATCGGGTTGTTTCCAGTTCAGGGAAATTATGAGTAAAGCTGCTATGGATATTTTTCATCAAGTCTTGTTGTGAACAAATGCTGTCATTTCTCTTTGGTAAGTGCCTAGGAGAGGCATTGTTGCATCTCCTGTGATAGGTACACACGGTATTTTTTTGTTTTTTGGTCGTACCATGCAGCTTGCGGGATCTTAGTCCCCCGACCAGAGATTGAACCTGTGCCCCCTGCAGTGGAAGCATGGACCCCTAACCACTTACCGCCAGGGAATTCCCAGTACACACACATTATGATTGTTATGTCATCTTGATGAATCTACCACTTTTATCATGATGAGAAGTCTGTCCTGGTAATAATATATTTGTTCTGACGTCTACTTTGTCTAATATTGTTATAATCACTCGAGCTTTCTTGATATTGGTGTTTGCATGGTATGTCTGTTCTCTGACCTCTGCCTTGTAATTAGACTATTTAGACCATTTACACTTGAATAATTACCAGTTTAGTTGGATTTAAATCTCGTATGTATTATTTGTTTCCTTGTTGCTTTTTTCTTCTCCAGTCTTCTTTTGGATTGAGTATATCCTAGTAAGTTGTCATCACCACTGGCTTATAATAGCTATATAGCTCTTCATTTCATTTATTTTTCTGGTGTTTCCAGGCACCTCGTCTTCCGTGAACTCCTGGTGCCTTTGCCTCGGCAGGACCACCATGGTCTGCTTGGGTCCCCCTCCCAGCACCACATTTCAGAAAGTGCCTCCAGGCGAAGAGCTGACGCAGCCTGGGGTCCTCCTAGCTTGCTTCCCTTCTTTCAGGGACTCTAGCCCCTTCTGTGTCTGAAAACAGTTACTTCATATACTTTGTCCAGTTTTCTCGTTGTTATTGTGGGAGCTTAGGTTCGGCTCTGGTTACCATATTATGTTCTGAAGTGTAATTTTATTTTTGAAATAAAGTATTTGGTTCTTGGCAGGAGAATGTGTTAAATATGTGAAATTGGGACTGCCTGTAAAACCCTAGATGCATAACACCATTGTTATGACTTCACAAAGTGATGTAAAGATGGTGATGATCAGTTTCCGGCTTAGGCATAGCAGCACGTGTAAACCTCAGAAGCAGAAGCTTTGAAAAGTTCTGTATCAGTCCCGTTTGAATGATAACAGCCCATAATCGAGCCCTTAGGTGCTCAGTGTTCTACATACAGATCTTTTTTAAAAAAAAATCATCTTACGTGTGTGTTTTTTAAATTATTTATTTATTTATTTTTGGCTGCGTTGAGTCTTCGTTGCTGTGCACGGGTTTTCTCTAGTTGCGGCGAGCGGGGGCTGCTCTTCGTTGTGGTGTGAGGGCTTCTCACTGTGGTAGCTTCTCTTGTTGCAGAGCACGGGCTGTAGCACGCGGGCTTCAGTAGTTGTGGTGCGTGGGCTTCAGTAGTTGTGGCTCACCGGCTCTAGAGCGCAGGCTCAGTAGTTGTAGTGCACGGGCTTAGTTGCTCCGAGGCATGTGGGATCTTCCCGGACCAGGGCTTAAACCCGTGTCCCCTGCATTGACAGGCGGATTCTTAACCACTGTGCCACCAGGGAAGCCCCTGAGGTTTTAATTTAATTTTAATTCATTTAAATTGAAATAGCCCCATGTGGCTAGTGGCTGCCGTATTAGACAGCAAAACTCCAGGTAGCAAGGGAGCAGGGGTAGAAAGACAGCCCTGTGATGGAGCAGTCAGGGGAGCCTCCCAGCAAAAGACTGACCAGCCTCTTGCCTCACTGTGGCAGGGGAAGCCCCAGGCTGGAAATGGCAAATACTTGGCACAGGCACCACTCCGAACCATTCCTGCGCCCATGGCAGACACTGCTAGTCAATCACCACACACTTTCTTGCTAGTTCAGCCATAGCTCAGGATCCTTCTCAATACAACACTCCAGGCAGTCCCCAACTACAGATCAGTAGATGCTAGCATTTGAGAGAAATATTACTGGTCATCCCTAGGCCAGGAGGCCCATCTGGGAGGTCCAGGATCTCACCAGGCTGTAAGGTGGCTGGCAAGGGACGTGTGGCCAACCTGGGTCAGTGAGGCAACCACAAATATGGAGAGTGGAGAGGCAATGTGCTGCAGGAGCCAAGATTTTTCTATTTCTTCAAGAAACACTCAGAGCATGATTTAGGGAGAGAGGAAGGGGGTGGGGGGAGAGGTGAAGACTTGTCAAAGCCAGCTGATGTGCAAAGCATTTGGAGATTTTTATTGAGCTGGGTGCAATATTGTGATTTATGAAGAAAAATACATATTTGGTCATTCAGACCAAAAATATATATTTGGCCATCTCCCACGTGGCCCAAACCTTAAAATATTTACATTTTCGCCCTTTTTGGAAAAAAAAAATTTGCGGACCCTTATTCTAGAGAGGGTTCTGAATTGCCCACAAAAGTGGACTTGCTGGATTAAAGGAAATATGCATTGAAAATTTCAGCAGATGCTGCCCTTCATACTTGCACTAGCAGTGTATGAGATTGCCTGTTCCCCAGTATCCTCACCAACACAGAGTAATATCAGACTTTTCCATGTGGCCAATTTGATAGGTGAAAATGGTATTTCACTATCGTTTTAATTGTACTTACCTTATTAGCAGTACCGTTTAGTATTAGGCAGTAGGTATAATAAAATATATATTTGGTCTTTGTCCCTCATTCCTGGCACAAAACTTCTAAACCCCGTGGAATTTCCAGATAGGAGTGTCTTTTGATATTCATAACAAAACCCTTTCAACCACACCTGAGTTTGTGTTAATGAGGTGACTTTTGGAAAGCCCCTAAGGAAGGGGCTGGTTGCCAGGGGAACCAACCAGAATTAGAGGATTGGAACTTTCAGTCTCTTCCACCCTCCCCCCCACCCCCTTGAAGGGGAGAGGGGCTTGAGGTTGAATCAGTTAATCCTGTCTACATAACGAAGCTTCAGTGAAATTAAAAGAATGGAGTTTGGGGCTTCCCTGGTGGCGCAGTGGTTGAGAGTCTGCCTGCCAATGCAGGGGACGCGGGCTCGAGCCCTGGTCTGGGAAGATCCCACATGACACGGAGCAAGTGGGCCCGTGAGCCACAACTGCTGAGCCTGTGCGTCTGGAGCCTGTGCTCCGCAACAAGAGAGGCCGCGATGGTGAGAGACCCGCGCATCGCGATGAAGAGTGGCCCCCGCTTGCCACAACTAGAGAAAGCCCTTGCACAGAAACGAAGACCCAACACAACTAAAATAAATAAATAATTTTAAAAAAACGTTCTTCAAAATTATTTAAAAAAAAAAAAAAAAAAAGAATGGAGTTTGGAGAGCTTCTGGATTGGTGTACCCAGGGAGGTGCCAGGTGGGACAGCATGGAAGCTTTGCACCCCTTTCCCCATACCTTGCCCTGTGCGTCTCTTCCATATGGCTGTTCCTGAGTTAGATCTTTTTATAATAAACTGGTAATCTAGAAAGGAAAAAAAAATATTATATATATATATATATATATATTTGGTCATCTCATATATATTTGGCTTTCCAAAAGTCACCTCATTAACATAACAAAAGGCACCTTTTTTAAAAAATTAATTTTATTTGAGCGTAGTTCTGCTGTACAGCAAAGTGAATCAGCTATACATATACATATATCCCCTCTTTTTTGGATTTCCTTCCCATTTAGGTCACCACAGAGCATTGAGTAGAGTTCCCTGTGCTATACAGTAGGTTCTCATTAGCCTGGAAGGGCGACGCTGCACTCTCCCCTCCGTTGCCAGGCAGGCTGTGCTTCTGTTACTGCAGCCCAAGGCCCCGAGAGCCTGCTCTGGTTCCTTAGGGGCCCCTGGGAGGGGTGTTTGTCACAGGTCTCTCCGCAAGCCCAGTTCTCTCGACCGTGACTGTCCTCGATTGCGGCGTCTGCTACACGGCCTGGGTCAAAGAGCCTAAAAGTGCGGGGATTGGGACCCAACCTGGTAGGAGGAACTTGAGTCCCGTGATCCCCCTAAGCCCCTGTAACCCTGCGGTGGGCGTGGGTCCCCCTCAAGTCACGCTGCCTCCCACACCCACAGCTTCCTTCTGTCTTTGGCTGAGTCCCCTCTGGTTCCTCAAATGGCCACCAGGTGGGAGCAGAGACCTGCGGTGAGGCTGGGACTGAGGCCTCCTTGAAGATGGGCTAGGAGGGCTCCAGGCAGGGCTGGGGGCCTCTCTCACTGGGGGTCTGGGCTTGCCGGGTGGCTGGGAGCTGGGTGCGTGCCTGGGGGTGCAGGCCTCTTTTGGGGTGAGTGTGCTGTGACTGCGTGGGGTGTAGATGGGCACACCTGTGTGCAGAGGCCTCTGCAGCTGTTGGGTGCGTGTGCCCTTGAGCATGCCCGTGTGCAAGCATGCAGGGGGTACCTGTGTGTGACTGTGGGGCCTGGGTCTGCAGAATCCTCCCTGTTCCCCTGCAGGCCTGAGAAGGCTGACGATTGGGATAGCCTGGCCCTTGAACTTTATGTTTCCAAAGCGGCAGGTGGCTCCGAGGCTCGGACCTCAGGACCCCCTGCCCGCTGCGTTCCCTTAGGCTGTGTCCAGCCAGTGTGGCGGCTTGTCCTACTTTGCCAGGTTTGGGGTCCTGCTGAGCCTTTTTTATTTATTTATTTATTTTAACATCTTTATTGGAGTATACTTGCTTTACAATGGTGTGTTAGTTTCTGCTGTGTAACAAAGTGAATCAGTTATACATATACGTATGTTCCCATATCTCTTCCCTCTTGCATCTCCCTCCCTCCCACCCTCCCTATCCCACCCCTCTAGGTGGTCACAAAGCACCAAGCTGATCTCCCTGTGCTCTGCGGCTGCTTCCCACTAGCTCTCTGTTTGACGTTTGATAGTGTATATATGTCCATGCCACTGTCTCACTTTGTCACATCTTACCCTTCCCCCTCCCCATATCCTCAGGTCCATTCTCTAGTAGGTCTGTGAGCCTTTTGATTTGTGTCAGGATGGGGACTCATTGCTGTTCCTGGGGGCCTCGGGGTAGGAAAGGCCAACAGTGCACTGGGGGTGCTCCTTAGCCCCAGGCTGGGGGTTCGGGGAGGGGGAGGGCCGCCACACCGGAGTTTGTGCCCCTGGTCCTGCCAAGCCACTGGGAGGGTGGATGCTAGCCCACTTGTCACCCGCTTAGCATCCTGGGCTTCCAAGGTCCTCCTCCAGCCAGGCCCGTTTCCCTGCTCCCTTTGGTGCCTTTCTACTGCCCTCACTACCTCCACCGCCCTCTTCCGTTCTCCCTGAAAACCACGCTAAGCAGACATTTGTCAAGGTCACAGTGACCTCCATGCTGCCAAGCCCAGTGGACAATTCTCCGGCCTCCTCTGACTTGACCCTCAGCAGCACTTCAGGGGCTGGTCCTTCCCTCCTCCTGCCATCACTCCCTTCCGCAGCTCAGGAATTCCGCTCTCCTGGTTTTCCTTCTGTCCCGCTGGCCCTCCCTCTCAGCCTCCTTTGCTGGTCCCTGATCTCTCCAAGTCTGGGTGCCCCATCCCTACACCTCTTCTGTCTCCCTCTTTAAACGCCCACTTCCTTGGTGATCTCATCCAAGCTCATGGCTTTCAAATGACTCCCGTTGAGTATAATTTAATTAGTTGGTTTTTTATCATCTGTCTTCTCCCAAAGGAAAGCAAGCTCTACAGGCAGGGCTTTTTTTGTCTTAAGTCAGGTTTATTAAGGTATAATTTACATACAGTTAATGTCACCCTTTTTAGTGTTCACTTCTGTAAGTTTTTGACAAACACGTATAGTTGTGAAACTGTCTCTGCCATCAATTACAGGACAGTTCCCATCACCCCCAAAAGTTCTCCATACCCTTGTGGTCATCCCCTCCCCCATGTCCCGCCCTGGGCAGCCACTAATCTGTTCTTTTGTCCCTTTTCCCTAGTTGTGCCTTTTCTGAAAAGTCATATAAATGGGATTGTACTGCGTGTAACCTTTGGAATCGGCTTCTTCCACTTATCACAATGCACAGCGCATTTGAGATTCACCCATATTGTTGCAGCTGTGAGCCGTTAGTTCTTTTATTCTATTGTATTTTATTGCACAGCTTTGTTTATCTGTTCGGAGGGGGACCAGTTGTCCTGGTTTCCGTGGGAGGGAATGGTTTTTCTGGGACATGGGACTTTCAGTGCTAAAACCAGGGTGGTTGGTTATCTTAGTTCTTTAGTTGAGGGACATTTGGGTTGTTTCTAGGTTGTTGATGATTTTGAATACCTACTCAATATAACCAGTGACAGAGGGTTTTTTGGTGAACACAAATGTCCATTTCTCTTGGGTAAATACCTAGGAGTGGGGTTGCTCAGTTGGATGACGAGTGTACGTATCACTGTAAAAGAGGCTGCCAAGCTGTTCTCCAGAGTGGCTGTATTGTGTAGCATTGTGGGAGAATTCCACTTGCTCTGCATCTTAACCAGAACTTGGTAGTGTGTCAAAAAAAATTAAAAACCGGTTTTTTAGCCATCTTAATAGGTGTATAATGATATCTCCTCACGGTTGGCAGAGATTTCCTTTATTCGCCTTGAGTAGTGTTGTGCCCCCAGTGCCTGGGTTAGTGCCTGCTATGTAGTAGACACTCAATGAATTTTTTTTTTTTTACTGTGTGAATGAATGTATGGATGGATGAATGAATGAAGTCAAAGGGGCTTCCGGTATCTAAATCTGTTATAGCAAATACATAGCACACGTACCGCCAATTCCCCCATGCCCCATTCTGTTTCCATGGCAGACGTCACTCATCAATTGAGCCATTTTATCCACCTGCTTCATTTCAGACAGGTACGATCCAGTCCTTTGTGTAGCAAGTGAGATGAGCCCCATGAGCTAATGCAGCTTTAGTTCAAGCCTCTCATTGGCTGAAGAAGAGGCCAGGCTCAGAGCAGGGTCCAAGGCTGCCCAAGGACTCACAGCGAGCCAGTGGCAGGACTAGATCTCCAGGCTGGGCTCTCCCCAGAAAAATGCACGACGTCTCTGACAAGGCTGGAGTAGGATGGGAGGCATGGACGTGGATCTGGGCTTGAGGCCGGGTTGGAGCATTGTGGAGTGCTCCCTGGGCCCCGGCCGGGTGGGAAGGCTGATGCCGGCGCTCTTCCTGCAGGTGCCCAGGAGCTGCTGGGATGGCCTACCCGCCCACGTTGGCTCCCTGGCCCAGCGGGCGTACTGGGCTCTGCTGAGCCAGCAGAGGGACCAGAGCATCGTGGCCCTGGGCCAGAGCGGTGCTGGCAAGACCACCTGCTGCGAGCAGGTCCTGGAGCACCTGGTGGGGATGGCAGGCAGTGTGGATGGCAGGGTCTCAGGTACAGTGGTCTCCAGGTGACGTGCAGCTGGGACGTGGTGGGGGCGGTGGCGTGGGGGAAGGGAAGGGAGAGTCAGAGGGGGTGCTGGGCGGCTCTTTCTTATATCTGCTCAGCTAGCGTTCACTGAGCACCTGTGTGCAGACCCTGTGCTGGCTTCTGGGCAGGGCCACCCCTAGTCTGTTGGGTACTTTTGTGTGAATTAGAAACAGGTACTCCTTGCCTAAGACACTCACTGCCACATGTGGAACCGTCGTCACGCATTGACATTGTTAGAACCAAACACTTGACCACCACGTTCTGGGCCATCATCCTAATAAGTATACAGGCCTATGGCTATCTGATATAAATGCTGTGCCCTTAGGTGTGGTGTCCTTGTGCAGCGCACAGCCCACTGGACTGTGCAGAGGACCCGATAAGTAAAAACAAAGACAAGGAGGCACTGACAGCCGGAAGGGAGACTCAGCTGCACATCTGTGCCAGACTCCAGTGCTCTGCACCGCTTGCTGGCCAAGCTGGGGAGGGGAGAGGCGGAGGGAGCACAGAGAAGGGGCCGGGGGGCTTCCTTGAGGAAATGATGTTTGAGCTGGGCATTAAAGAAAGAGTTTCAACATTGTAAATCAACTATACTTCAATAAAAAATAGTGTCAGTTGGTGATAATAATTACAATATTGATGGGGATCGTGGTAAATGCTTGCTGAGGACTTACGCGCCAGGCTCTATTCCAAGCAGGTTAACTTATTTATTATTTAAAACATCCCTATAAGGTAGACATTATTATTATTTGAATTTTATAGATGAGGCCATTAAAACGCAGGGAGGTTAACCAGCTTGCCCAAGGCCACACAGCTCATACATCCTAGCACCGAGATTCAAACACAGACAGTTTGGCTCCAGAGCTGTTACCCCTGGGCCAGTGTCCTCAATGTATTGTTGCCCCTCTGAGGAGCCTTTTTAGTTGTTCTTTCTCCTAATCGTCTCCCACCGTGAAAAGTTAATGCCATAGATTCACCATATATTTGTTTATGCAGTGTGTGTGTATGTGTGTATATATATACAGACACACACAGACATGTGTGTGTGTGTGTGTGTGTATCTGTGCTCTATTCTATACATAAGAAAGGAAAACTGCCCCCATCCTCAAGAATCAGTTTCTGCCCTCTTGGGGGCAGTATTCCCCCTGCTGAGAATATATGGCCCAGGCAGTATTGCTTTTCTAATAATAACAAACAATACTAACACCACCACATTTGGAGCATGTTCTGAGCACTTTACATTATTAAAGCTTTTAGTCTTTGTGGCAACCACATGAGGTAAGTAAGTACTATTATTACCCCCATCTTATAGATGGGGTATCTGAGGCACAGGGGGGTTAATTTATTCGCTCCAAATCAGGTGACTAACAACGGGGAGAGGCCATATTCAAGCTTGTTTAACCATTGTACTATCCTGCTTCTCCACTGGGCTTATTCCAATGCTTTATTGATCACCTGTTCTGCACCTGGCCCAGGTTAGAGCCCTGTGAGGAGCTGGGGATACAGCAAGGAGAGGCCCTCCCAGAATGTAGATCTGCTGAAAGTGTGTGTTGGGGGAGTGGGAGTCAGGCTAGGCTGTATCCAGGTGCCTAGCACATAGTGGGTGCTTGTTAAATAGTTATGTTAAAAAGCTTGGGACTGCTGGGCTTTTTGAGCTGGCTGTGATGGGCGTTCCCCGACAGCAGGTCCAAGAATGTTAATGCTCTGCCCTCCTCCTAGACTCCACCAGGCCCAGGAGGCCCTAGGGCAGCCCTTGTCACTCAGATCGTACCAATCCTAGGTGTGTGTATCTCCCCTTCTGGGCTCACTCTTGCTCACCCCGCGCCCCTGCTTGCAGCACAGGGCCAGCCCAGCAGCGGAAGAGGTGTGGCTTAGAGCTGAGTTGGGGGAGTGGAGGGGCCCCTGCTGGGGCCTGGGGCCAGAATGGGGTCCTGTGAGAGGTGGGGGTGGCAGCACCTGGGCCACGGGTGATGCCCTGTCTGTGCCCCACCAGTGGAGAAGATTCGAGCCACCTTCACTGTCCTCCGGGCCTTTGGCTCCGTGTTCACCGGCCACAGCCGCCATGCCACCCGGTGCTCCATGGTGATGTCACTGGACTTGAACGCCACAGGCCGAGTCACGGCCGCCCAGCTCCAGGTGAGGCCTCTGGGTGGGAGGGAGAGGGGGCTCTTTAGGGCTGCAGTAGCCTCAGCCCCACTCAGCAGGGCCCACGCCTCCAGCTGGGACCCTGGAATGTGTCTAAATGGTCATCGCTCCCCAGGCCAAGGCCAGCTCCTCCCCACCTCACTCAGTGCCCAGACATCTCCTCCTGGAGCAGGCCAGCTCGTCTGTGCCTCGGAGTATCACAGGGATGAAATATTCATGAGTAGATACATAATTCAGCCGCTCATTAGCTGGGTCTTAAAAGCGTAAGCTGAAATTAAACAGGCGCTCGCTGGCCTTCTGCGGCAGCCCGTGTGTGACAGGCACATGGCCTGTTTGTTCCTCTCTCTGAAATCACCTGGCTCCTCCCCTTCCCCCCCCCCCGCCCCCACCAACATTCTGTTTGAACAGAAAACAGGATTAGGTTATTAGAAGGGTTGTTTGTATGTGGAGCTAGGAGAATACCCAGACTCGCTGGTGCACGATAAATCCCTTTCTGTCCCGGCCCTGAAAGTCTACCGTGCATCACCATGTGGGTCAAGTTATTAAGGGCTTCGGTTGCATAAGAGTGTGTTGGAGGGCGGCTCTGGGTTAATTGTTAGTACCCTTGGATTCCTTCATCGGAATGAGCCCGTTGCATTCGTTGATTGCCTGCGTGGACTCTGAATCAGTGAGACAAAGGCCTGGCACGTTTTGATTTGGAGGCGTCCAGCCAAGTTGGGGCCTGAGGTGCTGCCTCGAAGAGTGGGCCTGGGGGTTGGTGGGGGTGTGCGGGCAGCCTAGCGGGGCCTCGTGCTGACCGGCGCCTGTCCTCTCCCCTGGCAGACGATGCTGTTGGAGAAGAGCCACGTGGCCCCGCAGCTGGAAGGGGAAGGCAATTTCGAGGTTTTCTCCCAGATGCTATCCGGATTGGACCTGGCTCTCAGGTGAGCGACTGGGCTGAGCAGGGACAGCCGAGGGCAGTGAGACAAAGGGCCTCCGCTCTCCAGGGCCCCAGCCCTGCCTCTGCCCAGAGGTGAGAGGCAGTGGAGCCCAGTGGTTAGGAATCTGGCCTCTGATTCTTGCTGCCTGGTACTGCTCCTGGGCTGGGTGAACCTGGCCAGGTGTCACCTGCTCTGAACCTCCGTTTCTTCCTCTGTAAAGTGGAAATAGTACCTTGACTGCTGACCTTACAGGATTAAGTGAGATAATTCACATATGGCTCTTTATACACGCTGGGGGGTGGTGGTGGGTGTCTGCTGTGACGGTGACATTTTGGTACAGGTTCTGACAGCAGCGTGGGAGGTGGGCAAGGAACAGCAGACCCCAAATCTTCCAGAAGCTCCTAAACTCTGTGAGAGCCTTGGGTGCACCTGAGGTAGCTCAGGGCGAGGAGGCACCAGGTGGAACAGCAGAGAAGCCACAAGACTCATCTGGGAGGGCCTTCTGGGGGAGGTGGCCCAGGGAGTCATCTCTGCCCCTCGCTGACTCCTGGGAATTCTTGGACATGTGGCTCCCTGTCTCTGAGCCTTGGTTTCCTCATCTGTTGAACGAATGAGTAAGGTTCTATCTAGTGAAGCTCCAGGGAGTGCTCACCCCAGGCGAGGGGTGATAATTTTCAATTTGCCTCTGCGTCCCCCATCATTTGTCTCCTGCCTTCCACCCCCGTCTGAAGGGCAGGCCCAACCTGTCCTGAGCCTCTTGGCTAAGGCCAGAGGGGCACCTTACCCTTTGGAGAGAGGGCAGATTAGGGAGGAAACTCCCAGTTTTCAGAGCAGGGTAACTGAGGAGTAAGGAAGCTTCTGGAAGGCCTTCACTTAAGAAGGGCCCATTGAGGGCAGCAAGTGAGGAATATTCGGGAGGCAGGGCCAGGGCCTGAGGCAGACCCCGGGGCCACCTGGGGCACTCTGTGGAGCCCCGTGCCATGATGCCCACCTGCCCTGCCAGGCCACTGGTGTGGGTGGGTCCTCCCTTACTTCTGGTCCCTTCTCTGTTTCCAGGACAGAACTGTACCTGCACCAGCTGGCAGACAGCAGCTCCTTCGGCATGGGCGTGTGGCCTAAGGTAAAGAGGAGGTCCTTCTGGGTGTGAGTGGGTGTCTGTGTCCCCATGGCCAAGATGGGCGGGTCCCCTGTGTGGCTCGTCCCTCTGCCACTGGGGTAAGTAGTTGGCAAGGGCTGGTCACGTGGGGGAGGCAGGGTTGCCTTTATGGGGCCTGGGCTTGTCAGGGAAATGAGTCTTGTGCTAATAAAGGGAACCAGGAGGTGGTTTGTGTAGAGGTAAGGGCGCGGTCTCCGGGACAGGCTGGGTTCAAACCCCGGCTCTGACACTTACTGGATATGAGACCTCAGGCATGGACCCTAGCCTCTCTGAATGTCTGTGTCCTCTTCGGTAAAATAACAACAGAACGGGCGGGCAGGCTGAGGGGAGGACAGAGCGTGGCACGGCCTGCCCGCCTGGGCCACGGGGAGAAGGTCGGGGCGCCGCCCGCGCCCTCGTTCCGCTGCCTGGCGTCCTTTGTGGAGGCAGGGCTCCCAAGGAGCTCAAAGGCCAGGGAAGGACACACGGGACGGTCCAGAGCCACCCTACCGCTCCAGTGGTGCAGCACCCTCTCTGAATTCCTACTGCCACCAAAACACATCCCTAAGGCCTTTGGGAAGAATTGCTAGGACCCAGGAAGGCGGCCCCTTGCTGTGGTCCAGACTTCAGCAGCTGCCGATGACCAGAGGGAGCCAGCCGGCCGGCCGTGAGCAGGAGGACAGGACACGGGGACAGGGACAGCCACAGCCGGGCTTCCCGCAGCTGTGCCCACCGCCAGAACCAGCTCCAGCCAGTCACAGCCCCCGAGATGCCAAACAGTGACGGGCGAGAGGCCGGCAGGAAACTGACACCCCCTCACTGGAGAGCCTGCCCGGTCGGGGTGCGGGGCACCATCCCCGTCTGAACTCACCCCACAGCTCAGCCGTCTCCCAGTGACCCAGACGCGTCACCACGGCCCCAGGGCTGATCCCCGACCAAGGTCAGAACTCCCCCCAGTGTGACGGCCCCCATGCCACTCCTGTGGTGGAAGGGACGGCAGGCAGAGACCAGGAGTAGAGTCTTTTTTATTAATGGCTGCGTTTTCAAAGAACCGTTTTGTTACCAGGAAAGCTCCCCAGGAAGGGATTGCATTAGTGCAACAAGGGGGAGCCTTGATGCCAGGCTTTCCAGACACTTCCAGGTGGAGACTTTTGGCCTAGGCCGGCCGCCGGGGACTCGGGGGCTGGGAGGACACACGGCCCCTCCCCCGCCCCGACGGGGCGCTAAGGCACCCGGCCCGCCTGGGGGGGCAAAACCCCGTGCCGTCAGCAGGCCGGCGGCTTGCAGCCCTCAACCTGCAGCCCTTTGCTCAGGAGGAAGGTGTCCTGCATGGGGTCACAACCCAGGAAGAGCTTCACCATGCCCTTGGCATCCTCGGAGCCCCCTGGCCTCAGAATGCAGCTTCTGTAGTCCATGGCAACCTGAGGAGAGGGGGCGGGGCTGCAGGAGGGTGGAGCACCCCCTTCACAGAGGGTGTGGGTGTGGCCACCTCTGCTGTGACTCAACAAAGGGCAGGGGAGCAGGGGGTTCTGGGCAGGGCCCTCAGAGCCTGGCAGGCCCAGGCGGGCGGCACAAGCATCTAGGCCCAGGCCAAGGACCTCCGTGTTGGTCTGCACGGCAGGCCGGCCTCTCACCTTGCCACTCAGGACGCCCTCCTGCTTGAAACGAGTGTGTGGACCGTGTCCGCGGAGTACACCTCGCTGCACAGGTAGCCATAGGACTGGGCGTCGTAGCTTCCTGCCAGGTGGCCGAAAGTCGCAGGCAGGTGGGTCCCTGGGACACACGCGGAGAGGCTCCTGCCCGGCCCCCTGGCCGCTCCGTGCCCCTTCCCCAGAGCCCAGAGCTTGGGGCCTCAAAGCAGCCCTGTCTGAGTCCCCTGCCACTAGAGGGAGTATTGGCCCAACACTTCTAGAAAACGGGGACCTTGCTGGCAACTCAGTGGAGGGACACAATTCAATCTTTGCCGACTTTCTGCTGAAGCTCACGAGGGTTCACCCCTAAGCCTCTTACAGGGACAGCTGCCCGAGGCTCCGAGGGATGAGTCAGGGCTCGCCCTCCAGCACGGGGAGAGCGCGGGTTAAAGCGCTCACGAGGGAGTGAACTGCGTCTCCGCACCGACACGCACGGGCAAACCTCGTCGACGCGTTCCGTCCGGGGTATGAAGCCCTCTCCTGCCTCTTCCAGGCTCTCCAGAAAGCACGTGCAGATAGGCCCAGCCCACCCTCGGACTCCGCGCGCCACAGCTGGAGGGACCAGCCCAGGAACCCAGGCAGGAAGAGGCCAGAGGTCAGCGGGCCTCGACCAGAGCCCGTCAGTCGGTCCCCCTTCACACACCACCAGAGGATCCTCTTGACCTGGGCAGTAGCCGCCAACCGACCGCTAAGGTGGGCCCGGCGTGTGCTTGGCTACCTGGCGTGGCTGGGACCCTGAGGATCTCCTGGCAGAGGCGGGCATTGTCCTAGGCCGGGTCCGAGGGCGTCTGCATGTGCAGGGCCTGGTCCACCTTGGCCAGGACGATCTGGCGCAGGTTGAAGAGGCCTGGAGGGCGGGAGGAAGGAGACGGGGGCGCTGGCACTGTGTCCAGGCCGTGCTTTCCAGCCGGGCGGTCCGGGAGCCCCTTTCCTTTCCCTCGGCCCGGCCGCACGGGGGTTGGCCAGCCGGGACTTGATGAGCTTGTCCAGCAGCTCCTGGGGGACGGCGCTGCCCGTGCCCCGCCGAGACTGGCAGCAGCGCCAGGGCTTCACAGGGCGCGGCGCTCCCGGCCCCAGAGCCTACCCTCTGGTTCTCATCCCCGGCTGTCACCAGAGTCGCAGGCAACGTGCCCTTCTTTTCGTTTGTCTTTTTTCCGGCCCGCAGCCACGCAAAGCTGTGAAGCCCTGCCACTCGCTGCCACGTGGATGCACCCTGAGAACACGATGCTCAGCGAGAGAAGTCAGACACAGAAGGACACACAGGGTGTGACCCCACTGAGGGGAAACGTCCAGAACAGGTAGATCCACAGAGTCAGAGTGGGTTCCTGGTTGTCAGGGACAGGGGAGGGGAGGGAATGATAACTAAGGGCGTGAGGGACCTTTTTGGGGTGAGGGAAATGTTCTAGAACAGGGCAGTAGTGACGGCTGCACAGCTCAGTAAAGTGTCCCCACGCGCTCCGGTTGCAGTCTGTGAGAGCATCGCTCTCAGGACGAAGGGCTGACTGCAGGAAGACTGAACGAGCACTGGGTCCTGGGCCCAGACGCTCAGCTGGGGACCCCCCCCACATTGGGAAGTCACTGGGACTTGCTGAGCCTCCACCGAGACTGGCAGCAGCCCCAGGGCCTCACAGGGCGTGGTGCTCCCGGCCCCAGAGCCTAACCTCTGGTTCTCATCACTCATCACTCACCAGCCTTGCATGCAACGTTCCTTTCTTCTATTTTGTCTTTTTTAAAGGCAACTCTTGAATACCTGTATTTAACATGCAGGGAACCAGTCCTGACTCCTTGATCTGGGACTTCCAGCCTCCAGAGTCTCGAGGACATCCACTTCCGTTGTTTACGCGCCCAGTGCGTGGGGTTTGATGATGGAAACTGACACCGAGAGCGTCTCCTCGTGCGGGGTGACATCAGCGGAAGAATCCCGTGGCGAGGGCCTGCCTGAGGACCACGGGAGAGCCCGGGCCCTCCCCGCCCCCTGCCTTCAGCCCCTCGCCCGCACCCTCCTGGGAGCGGAGCTGGTGCATCGCTTGCCAGAACTCATGGAAGTAGGTCTCCAGCTCATCATGCTGGAACAGGGAGGGCGGGTTGGGCGTAGGCTTGGTGAAGTTGGCCACCATGGCCGCGATGGCAATCTGGCGCCTCCCGTCCTGCTGCAGGCAGCCCGGCTGCAGGCCAAAGCAGGCCATGTGCCCGGACTTCCCTTCCCTGGGGAGGGACGCGGGTGAGGCCCCGCTACCACAGAGGAGCCCCGGCCCACGGCCGACAGGTTCCCCCACGCATGCACCGAGGGTAGAGGTCCAGGTAGAACTTGCTGATGGATGACCTTGCCCGAGGCCACGTCCCGGACCGTGTAGAGCCTCACATCTTCATCTTCGTGACGCATGTTGGCGCCTTCCTCCAGGTCGAAGGTCAGCCCCAGCAGCTCCTGGGAGATGCCCAGCCGCCCGCGCGTGACCACCTGCATGGGGAAGGACTCATTGAGCAGGTACTGGTCCACGTGGTAGCGCGTCTCCTCCCCCTGGTTCATGTAGTAGCGCAGGTCCTAGACGTTGATGGGCCCGTCAAAGTGCAGGCCCCGCCTCTGGCACTCAGCCTTCTTTAGCTCCAGGATCAGGGCCGCTCCTGCTCCCCGAGGGGCTTCAGCTTCTGGGCCAGCTCATCTGCGGGCGGAGGGGAGAGGCTCAGCTATGTCCCTGTGGCAGCCGCCCAGCCGCCCCCCACCCCACGCCCCTCGAGGCAGAATGAAGGGTTGGGGAAGGCGACCCCCAAGGGCTGACACAGTGGGGTCTCAGGCAGCACCACGTCCAGTCAAGGTCCACCTGACCCCCGTCCCCACTGGGACTCGGGGAGGCGGGGTTACCTAGGAAAGTGGCCACCACCTGGCTGGTCTTGGCCATGTTCATCTCCAGCACAGAGTCGGCTCGCGTGCTGAATCCCAGCAGGCGGGACTTCTGAGCCTGCAGCCTTACCAGCTCCCCGAGGATCGCGCAGTTCTCCTGGAACCCAGAGACAGCCAGCGCTGGGGACCGTGGGCCACGCCCTCCCCACAGGCCCCGGGCCAGGTCTCTGTGGGTGGGAGGGCTCTCAGGCCACTGGCGGGCACAGCCAAACCCCCTCCCTCCTCCTCCTGGCCTGGATTTCTAGACACTTTGGTGCTGTCCTAACATGTGGTCTTTATGAACACAGGTCCTTTTGGAACCAGAAACGGCGTGAACCATGATGAGCTCTAAGGCCAAGGGCAGGAAGAAATGTGACCAGGCTCTCCAGGAGCCACCCAGGGGCCTCCCCGGGCTCAACAATACAAACTTGGCTGCCGTGCAGACAGCAGCTCATCCCCACGGCGCCCGAACACCCAGCCCCTGGACGGCGAGAGACCTGTTGCTGCAGGTGCCCCGTGGTTGGCTGGTGAGGCCTGGCCCCAGGCGTACGCCACCTTCTCTGGGGCCACCTCTCTGGGTCTGCGGTGGGGTTCTCCTGGGAGCCCCCAGTCACCACAGGACCAACGTGGCCTGTCTGCAGCCCAAGAAGGTGGGGACACAGGTCTGTCCCCCGTGGACATCACCCGCGAGGCCGAGCAAGCACCAGTGGTGTCTGCGGGGAAGATGAAGGGCTCATGCACAGCCCCCATCTACTGAAGATGCTAAACGGGAGAAGCACAGACTGCAGCCACATGCGGTATGGACCAAACGCAAGTGTCCTTGCAGGAACCGATGTCTGAATGTCGAGGCTGTTCCCGGGCCACAGTGAGAAGGCCCAGGCCCCACGCAAGGCACAGAGAGGGGATGGGGGGAACATCTGCGAATCTGAGCTCATCGGGCATCACCCCAGAAGGAGAGGGAGAGAGCCAGAAGGAGATACGGAGGGAGAGGGAGAGAGAGGGAGGTACAGACGTCTCTCCTTTCCCTGGGGGTTCTCTAGTGCAGCCAAGCCTGAAAACCACTGCATTTCGGGAGATGGGTCCTCGTGGAAAAGTTAAATAGTAGCTCATGGCATTATCGACACATATTAAAATGGCCCCAAATCTTGGGGAGTCAGGGAGGGGAGCTGGCGGCTGCCTCGTAAACGAGGAGAGATTGGGCGTCAGAGGAGGTGCCTGCCTCCACCACCTCCGCCGCCGCTGCCCCCCCCCAGGGCCCCGCAGACTTCATCTCCCAGCTGTGGTCCTGGGCTGGAAGGCAGCGGGGAGGTCAGGCCGTCCCAAGCATCAACGTTGACTTCAGGGCTGATCTGAAAGGCGCCTGGTGTTTGTTGAAGCAGAAAAAAGAGAAAGCAGTGGGCAGAGGATGGGAGGGGGAGGGAGCCCCCATCAGCCCTTCTCCCTGTCTCCCTCTCTGTCTCCCTCCCTCCCTCCCTCCCTCTACCTCCCTGCCTCTCACTCTCCCTCCATCTCTCCCTCTGCCTCTCTCCCTCCCTCTCTCCCTCCCTCTCTCCCTGTCCCTCTTGCCCTGTCCTGTCCCTCTCTCCCTCCCTCCATCCCTGTCTCTCTTTCCCTGTCCCTCTCTCCCTCTCCCTCTATCCGTCCCCCCTCCCTTTCCCCGTTTCCATCTCCCTCTCTGCCTCCCTCTTTCCCTGTCCCTGTTTCCCTGCTCTGCTCTCCCTCTCCCTCTCCCTCTTTCCCTCTCCCTCTCTCCCTGTCCCCCTTTCCCTGTCCCTGTTTCCCTGTTCCGCTCTTCCTATACCTCTTTCCCTCTCCCTCTCTCCCTCTCGTGCTCCCTCTCCCTCACCCTCTCCCTCCACCTCCTTCCCTCTCCAGAGAGGGAAGGAGGTGGAGGGAGAGGGACAGGGAGCAGGAGAGGGAGGGGGGAGAGGGAGAGAGGGATAGAGGGAGGGAGAGGGACAGGGAGCAGGAGAGGGAGGGGGAAGAGGGAGAGAGTGATGGAGGGAGGGAAAGACAAAGACATCTCTCCCTCCCTCTATCCCTCTCTCCCTCTCTCCCTCTCTCCCTCTTCCTCGCTCCCTCTCCTCCCTCTCCCTCCGTCTCTCCATCTCCCTCACTCCCTCCCAGAGACAGAGAGACGAAGAGGCAGAGACAAGGGAGAGGGAGAGAGGGAGAGGGAGAGAGAGGGGGAGAGAGGGAGAGAGAGAGAGGTCTCTTCCTCCCTTTCCCTCTCTCCTCCTTCTCTCCCTCTCTGGGAGGGAGTGAGGGAGAGGGAGAGACAGAGGGAGGGAGAGGGTGAGACAGAGGGAGGGAGAGGGAGAGAGGAAGGGAAAGGGCGAGGGAGGGAGAGGGAAGGAGGACGAGACGTGAGACGTCTCTCCGTCTCTCCCTCTCCGTCTCCCTCCCCCTCCCTCTCTCCCTCTCCCTCCCTTCCTCTCCCTCTCCCTCTCCTAGAGGGAGGGAGGGAGAGGGAGAGACAGAGGGAGAGGAGAGGGGGAGTCGGAGAAGGAGGTAGGGAGAGGGAGAAGGCGAGAGGGTGCCTGCTTCCCTCTCTGTCTCCCTCCCTCCCTCCCTCCCTCTCCGTGTCCCTGTCTCCCCCCTCTCCCTCTCCCTCTGTCTCTCCCTCTCTGGGAGGGAGAGAGGGAGAGGGAGAAGGAGGGAAAGTGATGGAGGGAGGGAGAGGGAGAGAAGGAGGGGAGAGGGAGAGGGAGGGAGGAAGAGAGCTCTCCCTCTCTCCCCCCTCTCTCTCCCCCTCCCTCTCTCCCTCTCCCCCTCTCCCCCTCTCCCTTGTCTTTGCCTCTCCCTCCGTCTCTCCCTCTCTGAGAGGGAGTGAGGGAGACGGAGAGACGGAGGGAGAGGGAAAGGGAGGAGAGGGAGGGAGGGAGGGAGAGACGTTTCCTCCCTCCCTTTCCTCCCTCTTCTCCCTCTCCTTCTCCCTCTCCGTCTAACTCTCCCGCTCCCTCCATCTCTCCATCTCCCTCACTCCCTCCCAGAGGGAGAGGGGAGGGAGAGAAGGAGAGGGAAAGAGGAGAGGGAAGAGGGAGAGGAAAGAGGCAGAGGAAAGAAGCAGAGGGAAGAGGCAGAGAGGGAAGAGGGAGAGAGGGAGAGGGAGAGAGAGGGGGAGAGAGGGAGAGACGGAGAGAGGGAGAAAGAGAGAGGTCTCTTCCTCCCTTTCCCTCTCTCCTCCTTCTCTCCCTCTCTCCCACTCTCCCTCTTCCCTCTCCCTCTCTCCCCCCTCCCTCTCTCCCTCTCCCCCTCTCCCTCGTCTCTCCCTCTCCCTCCATCTCTCCCTCTCTGGGAGGGAGTGAGGGAGAGGGAGAGACAGAGGGAGGGAGAGGGAGAGACAGAGGGAGGGAGAGGGTGAGACAGAGGGAGGGAGAGGGAGAGAGGAAGGGAAAGGGCGAGGGAGGGAGAAGGAAGGAGGGCGAGACGTCTCTCCCTCTCCGTCTCCCTTCCCCTCCCTCTCTCTCTCTCCCTCCCTTCCTCTCCCTCTCCCTCTCCTAGAGGGAGGGAGGGAGGGAGAGGGAGAGACAGAGGGAGAGGAGAGGGGGAGTCGGAGAAGGAGGTAGGGAGAGGGAGAAGGCGAGAGGGTGCCTGCTTCCCTCTCTGTCTCCCTCCCTCCCTCCCTCCCTCTCCGTGTCCCTGTCTCCCCCCTCTCCCTCTCCCTCTGTCTCTCCCTCTCTGGGAGGGAGAGAGGGAGAAGGAGGGAAAGTGATGGAGGGAGGGAGAGGGAGAGAGGGTGAGGGAGAGAGGGAGAGAAGGAGGAGAGAGGGAGAAGGAGGGAGGAAGAGAGCTCTCCCTCTCTCCCCCCTCTCTCTCCCCCTCCCTCTCTCCCTCTCCCCCTCTCCCCGTCTCCCCCTCTCCCTTGTCTTTGCCTCTCCCTCCGTCTCTCCCTCTCTGAGAGGGAGTGAGGGAGACGGAGAGACGGAGGGAGAGGGAAAGGGAGGAGAGGGAGGGAGGCAGAGGGAGGGAGGGAGGGAGAGACGTCTTCTCCCTCCCTCTCCTCCCTCTTCTCCCTCTCCCTCTCCCTCTCCCTCCAACTCTCCCGCTCCCTCCATCTCTCCATCTCCCTCACTCCCTCCCAGAGGGAGAGACGGAGGGAGAGGCAGAGACAGGGGAGAGGGAGAGAGGAAGAGGGAGAGAGAGGGGGGAGAGAGGGAGAGGGAGAGAGGGGGAGGGAGAGAAGGAGAGGGAAAGAGGAGAGGGAAGAGGGAGAGGAAAGAGGCAGAGGAAAGAGGCAGAGGGAAGAGGGAGAGGAAGAGGGAAGAGGGAGAGAGGAGAGAGGGAGATAGGGAGAGGAAAGAGAGAGGGAGAGGGAGGGAGAGGGAGAGAGGGAGGGAGAGAGGAAGAGACAGAGGGAGAGCGAGAGAGGGAGTGGGAAAGAGGTAGAGGGAGAGCGGAACAGGGAAAGAGGTACAGGGAGAGAGGGAGGCAGAGAGGGAGGAGAGGAAGCAGGGAGAAAAGAGAGAAAGAACACACCGTCTACATTTCTGTCAAATGACACCGGGGATCCTTACACAACCAGGAGAAAGTAACACAGGGAGGCTCTTTCTCAGCTGGAACTGGAACTGCAGACGGGGCCAAACACCACCAGGCTGGCCACACGTGTCCAGCCGCCGCTCCAGCCCCGTCAGCCGTGAGTCCGGTCACCAGGGCTCTGAGTGTCTGCTCCAGGGAGCTGGGGTTCACCCTCTCACCCGGGAGGCCAGGCCAAGAGAGCAGGGCCCCGGGCTGGACACATAGGGGAAAACGCATCCCCACAGGACAGCTTGTGCGAGCAGATTCAGCTACCAGATTCTAGAGGCCCGGGACCACCCTGTGGCCCGTGAAACCCAGGAGCCACGAGGGTCTTGCAACGTGATTCCTGTCCGTTGGACTGTAAAGTTTATGTAGGGAATCTTGGAAACAGTGGTAACAAGGCTGAATTGGAACGAGCTTTAGGCTATTATGGACCACTCTGAAGTGTGTGGGGTGCTAAAAACCCTCCCGGCTTCGCTCTCGTTGAATGTGAAGATCCCCAAGATGCAGCCGATGCTGTCCGAGAACTAGATGGGAGAACACTATGTGGCTGCCGAGTAAGAGTGGACCTGTCGAATGGGGAAAAGAGAAGTCGAAATCGTGACCGCCTCCTTCTTGGGGTCGTCGCCCTCGAGATGATTATGGGAGGAGGAGTCCTCCACCTCCCGCACATCTCCAAGATGGAGAGCCTTCTCCGTCAGCCAGAGCAGGTCCCTTTCTAGATATAGGAGAAGAGAGAGATCCCTGTCCCAAGAGAGAAATCACAAGCCGTCCTGATCTTTCTCTAGGTCTCCTAGCCGATCTAGGTCAGATGAAAGGAAATAGAAGACCACTTTGCAAGAGGAGTGGTGTACAGGCAATAACTTCATTTGGCAGGAGTATGTACAGAAAATTCAAGTTTTGTTTGAGACTTCCGAAGCTTGGTGCACTTTTTAAATGTTTTAGTTGTTCACATTTGTTTGTCTCTTGGGACAGTGACACATAAAGGTGTCATTCTCTATGGTTTGAAATGGGTCCTGGGAGGCATGTAATATGAAGAATTGTTACCTTACAATGTTCCCTTAAGCAAAATTGAACTTGCTTTGAATTTTTGGTCTTGCCTAGACTGATAATAAAACTCTAACTCCTGCCCACCTAAAGTGTGATGTTTACTATTATGGAAACAACACTGGCAAACATTGAAAAGACTTTCTGTAGCTGGGATATGGTATGCAGCTGTAGTTAAGCAAGCAGTCTTTAAAAGGTGCTGTGAACCCAAGCCAGCAGGTAAAAATGAAAGCCGCACCCTTACCCTAGATTAGAGGTTTAAAAATTCCACTAGTCTTCACACCGGACAAGAGATTGTCCAGGGAGTTTAAAATCTAAGAAGTTTCAAGGAAGTTAGTTTACCTTTGAGTTAGGTCATACGTCCCCTCTGTGATTGCTGTACATGAATACATAGCTCTTTGTAATATTTTTTGGAAATTTGAGATTATCAAGATACCAATGTCCTGCCAGATTAAGAGTATATTGTAGAGCTGAACTTTGAGTTACTGTGCAATTTTTTTTTTCATGCTGTCATTGGTAATATGTTTTGTGAGAATCCTTGGGATTAACGTTTTGGTTGCAAAAGAAAAAAAGAAAAGAAAAGAATCCGCCTGCCAATGCAGGGGACACAGGTTCAAGCCCTGGTCCGGGAAGATCCCAGGTGCCGCAGATCAACTAAGCCCGTGGGCCACAACTACTGAGCCTGCACTCTAGATCCTGGGAGCCAGAACTACTGAGCCCCCGTGCCACAACTACAGAAGCCCACACGCAACGAAGACCCAACGCAGCAAGAAAAAAAAGACGATACTGGCCAGGTGATCAAGGGTAAAATCGTTTGTCATAAGTCCCGTTGATGGTGTGTATCCTTGATGTGACCTGAGGAGAATGGCATTTTTATCTCTGTCTGGGTCTTCCGCCCCAAACCCCATAACTCCAGACCAACCATAAGAAAACATCAGAAAACAAACAGACTAACAAATTGAGGGACAAAACACCTGACCAGTCCTCCTCAAAACTTTCAAGGTATCAAAACCCAGCGACGTCTGAGAAATGTCACAGCCCAGAGGAGACTGGGACAGAAAAAGGATGTTAGGGGAACACTAGGGAATTTTAATAAAGTGTGGACTTTAGTTAATAACAATGTATCCATCTTGGTTCCTTAGTTGGATAAACATGTCACACTAAGGTACTAATGAGTTGGAAATAGGGGTACTGGGTCAGGGTCCACGGCACTCTGTACACTCTGTACAGATCTTTGCAACTTTTTTGTAACTCTAAGCTCTTATAAAATTAAGCAAGTACTGAACAGAGCTAAGAATGTTATTTCCCTGATTTGAACATGCCTGAGTTTCTTTTCATGGTCACATTTTTGCTATTTGGATGTGTCTTGGAATCAGTAGCAAAGGAGAGTTGCCAGCCCCTGGGAAGATGTGGGTGGTTCGCAGGTGGCTTGCTCTGGAGCTGAAGACCACGGTGGGAAGTCTGCAGCCTCGGGCTGCACTTAGAAACATGGGAGGGGATGGGCCAGCTCAGTTAGGGATGGAACCTATAAATAAAACTTTTTTCTTTTCCGTTATGGCTTATCACAGGATACTGAATATAGTTCCCTGTGCTAGACAGTAGGACGTTGTAGTTTATCCATCCTATATTTAATAGTTTGCATCTGCTAACCCCAAACTCCCAATCCAACCCTCCCTCACTGTTTCTCCCCCTTGGCAACCACAAGTCTGTTCTCTATGTCTGTGAGTCTGTTTTTGTTTTGTAGACGAGTTCATTTGTGTCGTATTTTAGATTTCACATATAAGTGAGATCATATGATATTTGTCTTTCTCTTCTGACTTACTTCACTTAGTATGATAATCTCTAGGTCCATCCACGTTGCTGCAAATAGCATTATTTCATTCTTTTTATGGCTGAATAATATTCCATTGTATATATGTACCACATCTTCTTTATCCATTCATCCATCAGTGGACATTTAGGTAGCTTCCATGTCTTGGCTACTGTAAATAGTGCTGCAATGAACGTTGGGGTGCATGTATCTTTCTTTCTTTCTTCTTTCCTTCTTCCTTTCTTCCTTTCTTTCTTTCTCTCTCTCTCTTTCTCTTTCTTTCTTTCTTTCTTTCTCTCTCTTTCTCTCTTTCTTTCTTTCTTTTTTCTTTCTTCTTTTATTGTCACACGGCATGTGAGATCTTAGTTCCCTGACCAGAGATGGAACCCACGCCCCCTGCACTGGAAGCATGGATTCTTAACCACTGGACCACCAGGGAAATGCCAGGGGTGTATGTATAGTTTTGAATTAGAGTTTTCTCTGGATCTATGCCCGGGAGTGGAATTGTGGGACCCTATGGCAGCTGTATCTGTTCCTGCACGCCTCACATCAACCACCTGCACTCCAATCCTTGCTCTCAACGTCATCTTCGGGGAACCCAACCTGCGACAGGGACCTTGACAAGAAGAAATGGCTCAGGGAAAAGCTACCTGCACGGGGAGGAGATAGAGACCATCGCCCCTGGGGTGCGGAGGGGAGAGTGGGTGCAGAGGTTTGTCATTTCACCCCCGATACTCATCTCAGCCCTCGTGGCTGCCCCACTCTAGGTCACCTCGGGATACAGAGGTGAGCCGGTTAGAGTCCCTGCCTGTGCAGGAATCGGGGCACCAGCGGGTCTGAATAATATTAGTGCAGGGTCTCCCCCGTGGCACTGGGGTTATTCGGGGCGGGTCATCCTCTGCTGAGGGCCCCTCCTGGGCACTGTGTGGGGTTTAGCAGCATCCCTGGCCTCACCCATTTGATTCCAGGGGCCCTCCCTCCCAGTTGTGACAACCACAGATTTTCCCCACACATCACGGAAGAACTGGGTGAGGCGGGGGCAGGATGGCTCTGGGCGAGGACAGCTGTGTTGAAGCAACCAGCCTGGCCCAGGGCAAGGTCTGCCCCAATCCCGTCAGCGCCTGCATTTAGAACTGCCCCTTTCCTCTCCCACCTCCCCTGCCCTGCAGTGGTCTCCGAGACATCATCCCCATGTAATAAATCACACCTTCTCAGTTTACTGTTTGCTGCCCTCGCTAGAACGTGAGCTCTTTGAGGACAGGGATGCTGTTATGTCCCCAGCACCTAGAAGAGTGTCTGCTGTGTAGTAGATGCTTCATAAATACTTGCTGAATAAAGGAGTTGAATAAAGGGATGAGTGGGTGAATGAATGAAGGTTACAATGGAAGGAGGGGGGAGATTCCCTTTCTGGCTCTCGGGGGTTGGGAGATCAAGTGAAAGATCTGTCCTAAATAGGCTGACCAGCCTTCTGGGGTTCCCCGGGACTGAGAGTTTCCCCAGAGTTCCAGCGCTCAAACCTGAGCGGTCCTGGGCAAACTGGGGGCGGGTGTTGGTCACCCTATCTAAACACAGTAACAATTCCAGCTGCAATAGCAATGGCCAATGACCTCTACGGTCTTATTGACCATGCACAGTTCTCTACCTGGCGGGGAAGGGTGGGCCGGGATTGGAATTCTGGTGATCCAGGGCGGGTGAGGGCACACCCCGGGCTTGTGGAGGGGAGTCCAGGAAGGTTCTGGAGGAAGTGACAGTGACACAGGAGGGAGGGAGGAGTCTAAGGAAGAACATCCCACATGACAACCTGTGCCAATGGCCCTGGGCCCAAGGTCACACCTGACCAGGGCTTGCTTTTTTTTTTTTCTAATTTACTTTTCCCCACATGGATATGCAATTGTCCTAATGCCATTTATTGAAAACTCCTTAATTTCCCCACTTTCTATCATATCAAGTTCTCATATATCTGTTTCTGGACCTTTTTTCTATACCATAGAGCTATACGTCCCATCCTTGCACCACTAGGGCTGTTTCATCACTATAACTTTATTTATTCATTTTATTTTGGCCGTGCTGTGTGGCATGTGGGATCTTATGTCCCTGACCAGGGATCGAACCCGCGTCCCCTGCAGTGGAAGCTCGGAGTCTTAATCACTGGACCTCCAGGGAAGTCCCCAGGGCTTGCTTTGACATCCATGGAATGGTGGCAGGTGGGCACGGGGAGCAGCTGTCTGTGAGCCATCCTGGGTAGAAATGCAGGGTGGAGGGGAGGACAGATGGAGCTGGAGGGGAAGAAGCGGAGGAGGGAGGGAGGAAGGGAGGGAGGCCGGGGGAGAGACAGACAGAGAGTTTCCGGAGACAATAGCTCTGGCCGTGTCCTAGGGCATGAAAGCTGAAAATAGCTCCTAGTGCCGGGAGCCTTGGAGCCGGAGGCTGGGAGCCAGGGTGACTGGCTCTCCTCCCTGGTGTGTGTGTGTTGCGGGGGGGTGGGTGGCTCTGGGCTTCTCAGGCTGGGAATGGGGTGCACAGAGCAGGAACGGAGCAGGGACCCTTCTCTCTGGAACCTCGTGGGCCATCCTCAGCTCACAAAGCTGAGCCACTCCTTGCCCTACGAGTGGGGGGCTTATCCTCCCTGTCCCCTGGATCATACCCCCTCACACACAACTTCCCCGTGTGTGTTCCCAGCAACCAAGAGAATCTGTTTTTAAAAGATTTGGGGGAGGGGGGTAACCATACAAACAAGAGCAGAATGGATACTTTTTCAGGATATGAATGGCTCTGTGTAAGCCCACCCCCAGGGTAACCACAGTCCTGACCTCTAACACTCTTGACGAGTCAGCCTTGGTCTGGGCTTGCGGACCCACGGAAGCTTCCTCATTCCCTCCTTCAGGTCCCGACTCTCCCTCGGCGTCTTTGTGAGAAGCACCCGGGGAAGTGGGACTGCTAGGCTGTACTGCTGCTAGAACTCCACCTGGGCTCCACCAGGCTCCAGCCCCCCGCCCTGTCCACCTAACTGACCCTGAGGCACCTCAACTGGTAGGAGCAGCATCACCTTCCCTCCTGGGACTCGTGATACTTAAGGGAGACACCGAAAGACAAGCCTTTGGCTCCCTGGCTGGCAAAGAGCAGGTACTCAATTGTCATAAGTGTCCGTATCAGTGAGGGTTCTCCAGACAAACAGAATCCATATGGGGTGTGTGTGTATATACACACACACGTACATATGTACAAGCATACAAAAATATACAGCTGTGTACATATGCAGTATGCGTACACACATATACACACATAGTATATACAATACACACATACATATATACACACATATAAAATGCAGTTCGTATATATACAGTATGTATACACACATATACACACAATATAGACAATACACACATACATATACACTATACATACACACATATAAAATGCATAGTTGGTATGTATACAGTATGTACACATACGTATAACATATGCAATATACACACCTAGGTACATATATAGCATACGTATATACACACATACAAAGATATTTAGGTGTGCATATAGACAGTATACATACATACACATATAATATATGCAATACATACACGTACATACATATAGACACACATATACACCTACACATAAAAGCATATAGCATAAAAATATATATGTACTGTATATAGAAATTCATCGTATATATACATACATATATCATATATATAAGATATATACACATACATATATACAATGTGTACACACACACACCTATATGTAAATATGCGCATGTACATACACATATAAATTCATACGCAAGTGTGTATATAATAGTATATTCATATATACATATAATACCTAGAAACATATTGGGGGGGGAGGTGTCACGGTACGTCAAGGGGGGGAGTCGAACCCGCCACCCCAGGCCCCGAGGGGTCTCCCCGGGTCTCCACTTCGGGCCGGTGGGTGTGGCCGGGGGGGGGGCGGGGCAGCTGAAGACGTGCGTGCGTGCTTTGCGTGCGTACGTGCGTGCGTACGTGCGTACGTGCGTACGTGCGTGCGTGGGGGCGGGTCCACGGGGCGGGAGGCGCTCGCTGCGAGTGAGTGGTTCAGCCGGGCCCCGGCTCATTGTGCTTGCCTCACGCCGGCCCCAGTTGGCAGCAGCGCTGGAGGCCCCGGGCCTGTGACCACAAAGAGGGAGCCGGGGGCCGGACGGGAGCAGGCCGGCGGCGGCGGCGGCGGCGGCGCCGGCTGAGGCCCAGGCCAGGCTCCCTCCCCTCAGCCTCCCGCCCGCCCGCCCGCCTGTCCCGCCCCCGCCGGCGGCGCCCCGCCCCTCCCCCAACCGCCAGACTAGCCTGGTGCGGGGGCCGCGCGCGAAAACGTGGGGGAGAAGCTGAGGCTGGAGTCGCCCGTGGTGGCCGAGCCCGCCGTCTACCCATGGCTGCTGCTGGTCTACGTGAGTGCCGCCCGTCCCCTCTTCCCCGACCTCCACCTCTCTTCCCCCACGGCGCGCGCTGAGCCCACCGAGTAACGGAGCGACTCGAGTCGCCAGACCCTCTTTGGAGCCCCCCTTCCCGCCCTGCCTGGTTCTCCGCGGCCGTTTCCAGCCCCCGCGCGCAGGGTGGGCAGAGGGGAGCCGGGGCCGGCCGGGGCCACAGACTCGGCAGCGGGGACCCCGCGCTTCCGAGGGGCGCCCGAGCCGGTCTGCCGTTGGCCCTGTAGGGCTGGGGACCCAGGTCCGCCCCCCCTCCCCCCGGCCTGGACTGCCGGCGGGCTTGCCCTTCCATACTTTATGATCTGACACGTCGGGTTTCTTTTTCCTGGCCAGCTTTACCATTACCTGACCAGCTTTCCCAGCATCCCCTGATAATGTGTTAGATATTCAAGTTTTAGGGCCCGGTCCCAGCCCTATGGAATCAGCAACTCTGGTGGGGCTCAGTGATCTCTGTTACAACAGGCCCTCCAGATGATTTTTATTCACCTTAAAGTTTGAAAATATCTGCATTGTCAGCTGGCCGAAGCGTCCACCAGCAGGTGAAGGGGAGTGGCGCCTGGAAAAGATAGGGACTAGCCAAGGTAAGTACAGTAGCATTTGCCATGGTAGTAATGGAGAATGCCTTTTCTCCACTGGTTGGCACAGACTAGTATCTGGGAGCAGTGGCAGGGTTATTTAGGATGCTTTACATTGCAGTGTAGAGTGACCGCTGTCCTGGTTTGCCAGGGACTTCCCCTGTGTGAGCACTTAAAATCTCATCCTGGCAAACCCCTTAGCCTTGGGTTTGATAAACTTAGGGAATAACGTGAAATTTAGGGGAAACATGATCTAGGTTTTGGGCAAGTCACAAGTGCTAATTAAAGCTAAGCAAGTATGGACAACATCTAGCCTTCTTTACCCCTTTGCGGGGAGGTAAATCTTGATTGGGTGAGAGGACTTATTGTTAAGAGATCTTTGTAGAAACATCCCCTTCTGCTTAGTCCGCTGGTTCTCCGTTCTGGCTAGACATTGGCATCGTCTGAGGAGAGTTAAAAGGATTGTATTGGTCTAGCATGACCAACCGTCGGTGTGAGGGTTTTTAAAAAGTGCTTCAGAGGATTCTAATGTGCAGCCAAATTTAGGTGCCACTGCTTAAGCTTTTGAACCGCTGCTACGTATTTTCACCTCATCTTGCTGTGAGAATATCCAACTGTAGTTGAGGTTTGTTGTTTTTCTTTTTCTTTTTTTAACTGTCTTATTATAAGATTTACTGTCTTAAATAAGATTGAATGGACAGAAAATCCTGCTAGTCCATCTGGTATAGCTGGATACCCAGAGTAATATCGTTAAGATATGTACCATTTAAGTACTGTGACTGGCCTTTTAAAAATTAACATATGCATTAAATTAGTATTGATAGTATAGATCTCTTTCGAAGTTGTCATGTTGGGGAGCTATACCTCTAATCTGCTGCCATTGCTAAGTATCTGGACACCTCTTACTAGGAATTGCTTTTAAAAATCTTTAGGGATTAAAACCAAGATTGCTGTATTATTTGTACTGGGACCACAAAAACCTCACAGAGTTCCCCCGCTGTACCTTCTACCCCCATCTCTAACCCTTGGCAACTTCTAATCTGTTCTCCATCTCCACAGTTTTGTTATTTTAAGAATAATATGTAAACATAATCATGAATTACTTAATCTTCGGAGATTGGCTTTTAAAAACTATTCCCTCGGCATCATTCCCTTGAAGTTCATTTCAATTTTTGCATATATTAATAATTTGTTCCTTGTTGTTGCTCGGTAGTATTCTATCATAAGATTTTATCACAATCTGTTTCAACATTCACCCATTGAAAGACATTTGGGGAGTTGCCAGTTTGTGGCTATTAGAAATAAAACTGCTATGAACATTTATGTGTAAGTTTCTGTGGGAACTTCATTAAGTTTTTGTTTCTTTTGGATAAATGCTCAAGAGTACAATTACTGCATTGTAGGGTGAATCTACTTTTAGGATTAAAAGAGACTGTCAAGCTGTTTCTCAGAGTGGCTAAACCATTTTATTTTCCCACCAGTGATGTGATATAATTTTTCTACGTACTCGCTAGCATTTGATGTTGTCACTATACTTTAATTTTAGTTATTCTCTGATATCTCATTATGGTCTTAATTTGCATTTCCCTGATGGCTAACGATGTTGAACATCTTTTCATGTGCTTCTTTGCCATGTGTATATTCTCTTCCATGAAATGTCTGTTCCTGTCTTCTGCCTATTCTCTAGTTGGATTTTTTTAAGTTGTTTGGAGAGTTCTTTGTATATTATAGATACAAGTCATTTGTCTCCTATGGGATTTTCAAATATGTTTTCCCACTGTGTAATTTGAGTTTTCATCCACTTAAAAGGATCTTCTATGAAGCATCTTTAACTCATTTTGATGAGATCCAATTGATCAGTTTTTGCTTTTATTGATCATACTTTCGGTGTCAAGTCTAAGAATTATTCACCTAGTTGTAGATGCCAAAGATTTTCTCCTATTTTTTTTTTCTAAAAATGTCCTGCTTTTACATTTAAGATTATGATCCACTTTGATTTAATTTTTGTGTAAGATGTGTAAGGTTTAGGTTAAGGTTCATTGTTTGTTTGTTTGTTTTTGTCGAGGGATGTCCAACTGTTTCAGTACCATTTTTTGAAAAGTCTATTCTTCCTTGATAGCTTTTGCACTGCTGTCAAAACCAAGTTAAATGTATTTGTGTCAGTCTATTGCTGGGTTCTCTGTTCCATTCCATTGATCTATGTATCTACCCTCCATCACTACTGCGAAATCTTGAAATTGGGTAGATTAATTCCTCCCATTTTAATCTTCCTTTACAAATTGTTTTAGCTGTTCTTCAGCCTCTTCCTACCATATAAATCTTAGAATAAGCTTGTCTATATCCACAAAAACCTTGAGGGCATTTTAAGAGTAATTGTGTTAAGCCTCTTAACTTGGGGAGAATTGACAGCTTTATTATGTTGTGTTTTCTAATCCATGAACAAGGTATGTCTCCCTCTTTGTTTGGGACTTTTAAAATTTTCTTCATCAGCATTTTGTAATTTTCAGTATAGAGGTCCTATAAATGTCTTATTGGGCTTCTATTTAAGTATTTATTTAGGTCAGTTGTAAATGGCATCACATATTTTTATTTAAGCTTCTACACATTTGTTATTAATATATAATTTGATAAAATTGTGTGGATCTTGTACTCTAAAACATTTACAAACTAATATTATTTCTCAAGCTTTATGTGGATTCCTTGGTATTTTCTCCATTTAGATTATCATCTCATCTTCAGATACAGACAGTTTTAGTTTTCCTTATTCAATATAATAGGATATATTACTATTCAACATTCAGGAGGATATATTCCTTCCTATTCAACATAGTAGGAATAGTTCTTTCATCTTTTAAATAAACTTTTTAAAAATTTAACTTTTAAATTTATCTATTTATTTATTTTTGCTTTATTTTCTTACTAGAACCTCCAGTAATATATTTAATAAAAGTGGTGAGAGCAGATATCGGTGCCTTGTTTCTGATCTTACAGAGAAAGCGTTCAGTCTTTCACAGTTAAATATAATGTCGGTATAGGTTGTTTGTAGATCATCTTTATGAGTTTCTGTATGTTCCTTTTCTATTCCTAGTTTGCTTGGAGTTTCTTTTCTTCTTTTTTTTTAAATCATGAATGGGATTGGATTTTGTCAAATGCTTTCTCTGCATTAATGATTAGGATCACATGACTTTTCCCCCTTAATCTATTGGATATGGTAGATTACATTGTTTGATTTTCAAATATTTAACCAACTTTGCATAACTGGAATGAATACCACTTGGTCATGGTATATTATTCTTTTTATATATTTCTGGAGTTAATTTGCTAATATTTGGCTGAAGATTTTTACAGCCAATTTCATAAAAAATACTGGCCTGTAGTTTTCTTCTTTCTATACTATCCCAGTCTGGTTTTGGTATCAAGGTAATACTGGCTTCATAAAATTAATTAGGAACTGTTCCCTCTACTTCTGTTTCTTATCAAGTCATGTAAAATTGGTGTTAATTCTTTAAGTCTTGGGTAAAAGTGAAACATCTAAGCCTGAATATTTCTTTTGGGAGTTTTTAAATGAAAAATCAGTGTTTCTCATAGTTACAGGAAAATTGAGATTGTCTCTTTCATCTTGGCTGAGTTTTGGTAGTTCTGGGTGTAGACGCATTGGTCCATTTCATCCACATTTTTGAATTTATAGTGTAGACTTGTTCATAATAACTTGTCCCTTATTAACCTGCAGGATATGTCATGGTATCCTTGGTTGCATTTCTGATATCTGTGATTTGTGCCATCTCTCTTTTTATCTTGATCAGTCTTGCTACATCTTTCTTGATGAGATTGTTTATTTTGAAGAACCAGCCTTTTGTTTCATTGATTTCCTCCCCGCCCCCCATTTTCCTGTTTTCAGTTTCATGGATTTTTGTTTCATCTTTATTATTTCCTTCTTTCTGCTTGTTTAGTGTTTTTTCCTCTTCCGTTTTTACTATTTTAATATAGAAAATTAGACTATTTCTTTGAAATATTTTCTTTCCCAATTTAGTGCTATAGACTTCCCTTTCAGCATTGCTTTCACTTCATTCCACAAATGTTGATCTGTTATATCTCCATTTTCTTTTATTCTATGCATTTAAAAATTTTTCCTTGACTTTTTACCCATGAGTTATTTGGAATTGTGATGTTTAGTTTTCATGTGATTGAAGATTTTCCTGTTGTCTTTCTGTTATTGATTTCTAGTCTGGTTCCATTATGGCTAGAGAATATACTCTCTATGATTTTAATTCTTTTAAATCTGCTAATGTTTTTTTTTAGCACCCAGTGTATGGTATATGAGTGAATGTTCCATGGACACTTGAATATGTATTCTGCTTTTATTGAGTGTGTTCTTTAAATGTCAGTTATATCCTGTTGATTGATGATGTTTTCAGTTCTTCCATACCCTTGCTGATTTTTCTCTCTGGGAGTTCTATAAATTGCTGTGTTGAAGTCTCAAATAATAATTGTGGATTTGAAATTCTCTCCTTTTACCTTTTTCAGTGTTTGCTTCATGTGTTTTGAAGTTCTGTTGTTTGGTGCACACACATTTAGTATCACTAGGTCATCTAGGTGGATTATTCCTGTTATCTTTATGTAATGACCCTCTTTGCCCCTAATAATTTCCTTTGCTCTGAAATCTACTTTATCTGATATTAATATAGCCATTCCTGCTTTTTCTGATGAATGTTCACATGATATACCTTTTTCATCCTTTTACTTTGAACTACCTATATCATGATGTTTAAAGTAAGCTTCTTATAGACAGTATAGAGTTGGATCATGCTTGTGATTTTTTCATCTACTCTTCCAATCTCTGTCTTTGACTTGGTTATTTAGATCATTTACAGTTAATGTAATTATTGCTATGTTAAAGATTAGGTCTACCATTTTATTTTTTGTTTTGTCTTTTACCTTAGTTTCTCAATCCTGTGTTTCTCTTATTTTGCCTTCTTGTGGGTTACTTAAACATTTTTTGGTAAGTCCATTTTAATCTAATTTATTTATAATCATTTGTGTATACTGTTTGTATAGTTTTCTTAGTGGTTGCTTTTGGCATTACACTATACATATGTAACTTATCATAGCCTACTGGAATCTGTCTTTTATTACTTCAAGTGAAGTTTCAAAATTTTACTTCCATTTAGGTCTCTTAATAGTCCCCAGTTTTAAAGTATGATTTTCTGTAGTATTTCCTTTATATACATTGAGAACCACATCAGATGGTGTCATAATTTTTGCTTTGACCATCATAGGGAATTTAAGAAACTCATGAGGCTAATGATAGTCTCTTATATTTATCCCACTTGTTTTCACCCATTCCATTTTTCCCCTTTTCTTTCTGAAGTTGCCAGTCTTCTGTTATTGTTTTTTATGTTTTCATAACAGTAGGTGATATCTGGGCTTTCCAGTGCCATTGGATATGAGTTTCAGGAAACACTGAGCCTGGCTCACTTAATGCTACTGAGTTGGAGGGTTTGTATACGTTGGGCCTGTTGGCACAGCAGATGCTAGCAGATTAGACTAATGCTGATGGGACTAGTGCCACAGGAGGATGCATTCCCATTCAGGCTACGCTGCTGCTACAGTAGATCAAATCCCCCTCTACCCCAAGTGTGGGGCAGTGACCTGCTGCTGTCACTGCTTCTTTATTAGGCTGCTTTCGCCTCAGGTGTGTGGTGGGATCCCTTGGAAGCTGCTGCTGCTGTGAATCACAGGGTTAAATTCATTTTAGAAATACTTAAATATAAATATATAGCCTGGCTCTTGTAGGACCTCTGTATTTGTTTTTTATTGCTTTCATACGAATTACCGCAAATTGAGTGACTCAAAACATCGTAAATTTATTACCTTACAAGTCTGACATTGGTCTCAGTTGAGTAAAGTAAAAGTGTTGGCAGGATCGACAGATGAATGGATAAAGCTGTGGCACATATATACAATGGACTATTACTCAGCCATAAAAAGAAATGAAATTGAGTTATTTGTAGTGAGGTGGATTGACCTAGAGACTGTCATACAGAGTGAAGTAAGTCAGAAAGAGAAAAACAAATACCGTATGCTAACACATATATATGGAATCTAAAAAAAAAGAAATAAATGGTTATGAAGAACCTAGGGGCAGGACAGGAATAAAGACTCAGCCATAGAGAATGGACTTGAGGACACAGGGAGGGGGAAGGGTAATCTGGGATGAAGTCAGAGAGTGGCATGGACATATATACACTACCAAATGTAAACTAGATAGCTATTGGGAAGCAGCCACAAAGCACAGGGAGTGGAATCCTGCAGTGTTTGCTGATGGTCATTTGACTGGTGTGAGCTGAAACCTTTTTGACGTTGAATTTGCATGTGGCTAATAATTCCTTATACTGAGCTTTAGGCATGTCCTTTTTTTTCTTTTCCTTTTTTTTAAAGAGTGACTACAACTTCCCTCTTCATATTGACGTCTTGAAAAATTTGTCATGTGTTGAATTTCCTTGCCTATTCCCTACCCCAGGGCATTTTTTGAGGGCAGGCGTCATTTACAGCCCAGCAGTCCTTGTGACTATTAAGCTACCATTAGCACTGGGTTTAAAGCTGCTGTTGTGGGAAAGAGCCACAAGGTGGCAGCATTATTTCGTTCTCAACTCTTGTTACTAGGGCAACAGAGTCTTCCTGGAGGTAGCGTTCCAAGGTTGTAAATTAGAGTGGAATGTGCTGGGACAAGCCCCCAGAAGTTTATGTCTCCTTACTTATGTTTGTTTTTTAAATTTAATTTCTATTTCTTATCGGAGTAAATTTGATTAGAGTGTTGTGATTGTTTGGCTGTACAGAATCTGCTCAATGATTCATGCATATGTCTGTTCATCTTCGGATCCTGTTACCATGTATGTTATTACAGAATGTTGAGTAGACCTCCCTTGGTATTTGGTAGGTGTTTTGTCATTATATATTTTCTATGTATTAGTGATTATATAATTCATATAGTTTATATGTTATATGTTTATATACATTTAACATACATTAATCTATGTATGTTAGCCCCTTAGTCCTAAATTATCCATCCTCCCACCTTTCATTTTGGTTAACCGTTAGTTTGTTTTATAAGTCTGTGAGTGTCTTTTTCTGTGGAAATATGTTCATTGGTAGCAATCTTAGGATAACATGTATAAATGATATCATAGGATATTTGTCATTCCCTTTTGACTGACTTAACCTAATATGATTATTTCTAGGCTCATCTGTAGTCCTGTAAACGGCATTGTTCATTTTTTTCCCGAGGCTACTATTCCATTCGGTACGTATACCACTTCTTCTTTGTCCATTTATCTGTTGATGGGCATTTTGTTTGCTTCCATGTCTTGCCTATTGTAAATACTGCTGCAATACACGATTTTCCATCCCGTGTCTTTTGGATTCTGGCTTTCACAGGTGACAGGCCCAATAGTGGGCCTTCCAGATCATATGGTGACTCACTTTTTACCTTTAAACACACTGCCATTCTGTTCCTATTATTGGCTGTTACCAGTTTACATCCCACTTAGACCGAGAGGTTATGCTGTTCTCCACAACTTCTTCAACATCTATTGTTTGTTGACTTTTTGCTGATGGTCATTCTGACTGGTGTGAGGTGATACCTTTGTGTAGATTGGGTTTCCATGCGTCTGACAATTCCTGATGTTTTGCGTTTATCAATGTCCTTTTCATTTTTTTTTAAGATTGAGCTAAACTTACAACTTCTAATTGCCTTCTTGAAAAATTTGCCGCGTTTGGATTTTTTGGCCATTCCCTGCCCCAGGATATTTTTTGAGGGCATGAGTCATTTACAGCCCTGCAGTCCTTGTGAATATTAGTGACCATTAGCAGTAGATTTGAGCTGCTGTTTGAGGAAACGGCCTTAGGGTGGGAAGACTTCTACGTTGCCAACTCTGCTTGCTAGGGAAACAGAACCTTGCTGCAAGTTGTGCTTTTAGGTTGCAGATTAGAGTGGAATGTGCCAGGACAAACCCCCATAAGTTTTAGCCTCCTTAATTCTTGTCTGTGTCTTTAAGTTGTAGTTTTTATCAGAGCAAACTTGATTGAAAAATGTCTTTTTTTCTAGGTGTACAGAATCTTGTTCATTTACACATATACATATATCTATTGATCTTTGGGTTCTTTTCCATGTAGGTTATTACAGAGTGTTGAGTAGACCACTCTTGGTATTCCATAGGTCTTTGGGGATTATATATTTTATATGTATTAGTATATGTGTGTTAACCCCAATATCCTAATTTATCCATTCCTCACACCTTTTCTTTGGCTTAACCATAAGTTTGTCTTCTCAATCTGAGATTGCCTTTCTCTGTGGAAATATGTTCATTTTTATGAATTTTCAGATAACATAAGTGATATCAAAAGGCATTTGTCTTTCGCATTCTGATTTACTTCACGTTGTGTGATTATCTCTAGGCTCATGTGTGGTGCTGCATATGCCATTCTTTTACTTTTTTTCGTGACTTATATTCCATTCTGTCTATATACCACTTCTTCTTTGTCCATTCATCTGTTTATGGACCTTTTTTTTGCTTCCATATCTTGGCTATTTCAATATTGCTGCAGTGCACATTTGCCTGCCTCTGTCTTTCCGATTCTGGTGGCCTTAGGTTATAGGCCCAAAAGGTGCCCTGCCGCATCATATGGTAGCTGAATTTTTACCTTTTCAAGCAGCTCCATTCAGTTTGTGTTAGTGCTGTTACCACTTTACATCCCACCAGCAGCTAGAAGGTACACAGTTCTCTAAAAGCCCTTCAGCATTTATAGTTTGTAGACTTTTTGCTGATGGTCATTTGACTGGTGTGAGCTGAAACCTTTTTGGACGTTGGATTTGCATATGGCTAAGAATTCCTTATAGTGAACTTTAGGCATGTCCTTTTTTTTCTTTTCCTTTTTTTTTTAAAGAGTGACTACACCTTCCCTCTTCATATTGAGTTCTTGAAAAATTTGTCATGTGTTGAATTTCCTTGCCTATGCCCTACCCCAGGGCATTTTTTGAGGGCAGGCGTCATTTACAGTTTTTTTTTAAATTTAATTTATTTTATTTTTTATTTTATTTTATTTTTGGCTGTGTTGGGTCTTCATTGCTGCGCACTGGCTTCCTCTAGTTGCGGTGAGCGGGGGCTACTCTTTGTTACAGTGCGCAGGCCTCTCATTGTGGTGGCTTCTCTTATTGTGGAGCACGGGCTCTAGGGTGCGCGGGCTTCAGTAGTTGTGGCACGCGGGCTCAGTAGTTGTGGCGCACGGGCTTAGTTGCTCCGCGGCATGTGGGATCTTCCGGGACCAGGGCTCGAACCCGTGTCCCCTGCGTTGGCAGGCGGATTCGTAACCACTGCGCCACCAGGGAAGGCCAAGAAGGTGTTTTTTAACGTGTAATTTGAGCAAGTGGTTCCGTGTTATTAACATGCCCGGGGCGGGGTGGGGGGTCGGTGTGACAGGGCTGCCCTCCTCTGCAGGTCTAGTTCCAGTCTCTGAAAGGCATTGAGGATTCTGTTTGAGGATTCTGTCTTCCTTTGTGTTTTCTGCTCCCCACGCTCCCTCCTGTAACCCCTTTCTGCCATCCCCACTCCCCCCACCCCCCCAGTCACACGTTGCAAACCCCAGACCCGTTTTTTCCGTTGTGATTAAACCGTCACCTGAAGCCGCCTCCAGGAGCCTCTGATCTGAACCCCCTAGTGGCATTAACGTGGCCCTCGTGCTATTAACTTCAGCCTCACAGACTTTCCCCGCTGAGAACAGCTTTGCTGGGCACTGAGGGTCTGTGACTTTTATCTCAGTTAGGCCGTTAAAAAACTGAAACATGGTTTAGATAAATAAATAACTCCTCCTTCCCTTCCTCCTGACTCTGAGCTTGGAGCTGGTGAACTGTCTGGGGAGAAGGTCACGGGATGGGGGCTGGGGGATGGGGAGAGAGGACAAGGTAACCGTGCCTGACACGGATCTGTAACTACACGTGGACAGAGCTCTATACTGAACGTGTCTGGTCCCTCCTTTGCTCCGAGGCGTTCCCGTTTTCTGGTTGGTGTGAGGGGTGGGGCAGAGTGGAAGGTGGACCAAGGTTGCAGTAGCTTTGTCTGACTCTAGGTCTGTGACATCCCCCTTCAAGCACATCCCTCTTCCCCACTGTCTCCCCATCTCTTCCCTCCACCCCTTTCCGTGACTGTCTCCCTGTGTTTCCACCTTGTTGCTTTTCTGTGGTCCCTCTGTTTCTCTTTCACCCTCTACCTGTCTCCGCCTTTTGTCTCCTTCCGAACCTTCCAGCATCCCCTGTGCTGCGGTTGGCGCATGGTTTGGGGGATCGCCCTCCAACGCGGGCTGCAGGCGACTTGTCAGACTGCTTTGTGAAACCAAAAAATGTAGAAATCTTTCATTTCCTTGGCCTCTGAGGCTTCGCTGGGGTGGCGGGCAATTGGCAGGCCTGTCGGCTACACCCCACACTGGTCGTTGTTTCATATTCTTAGCTATAAAAGTGGGGATACAAATGGTACCTGCTTCATAAGGCCGTAGTGAGGATCCAGCAGGAAGTGGATGCGAAGCCCTGAGCACAGTGATTGATTCTCAGCAGATGCTCAATGAATGAAATCTCTTAAATGAAATCGTTTATTATAAAAATGTTTAGTCCGGGGTAAAAGTGGACCAGAACAATGAGCCCCCATGCATATACATCAGCCAGATTCGGTATGTTTCAACATTTTGTGTACCTGCTTTGTCCATCCCCTCTTCTTGTGGTTGCCGGAATATTTTAAAGCAATTAGCAAACCCCTCGTAGCATTTCAGCCCTATGTGCGTCTCTAAAAAATCTGAATGTTTTCTCATACAACCTTAAGACCTTTATGCCAACCAATGAAAATGATGATTCTTACTTTAATACTGAGTCCATATTCAGGTTTTTCTGATTAACTTTAAAATGTCCTTTTACTCTTGTGTTTTTTGAATCAGGATCCAAATATTGTTCTTGTATTGTAATTGGTAATAACATCCCATTAATCCAGAACAGCCCCCCACCCCACCCCCACCCCCACCCCCAGGTAATTGACGTATTGAAGAAACTGGGCCGGCTGTAGAGTGTTCCACATTCTGGATTTCTCTGTTTGCTTTTTCGTGGTGTCATTTAAATTGCACTTCTGCTTCCTAAATTTCCTATGAGCTGAAAGCCAGCTCCAACAGCTGGATTAGCGTGTTAGGTTCGGACTTTGTAGCAAGAGGCACATGACACGTAGGGGCCGCTCTGCCGTCCGTCACTTCTCTAAAGTGGGCTCAGGTGCGCTCAGCTCTCCGGCTCCTCATTCAGCTGTCATCTGCCATTCGTTTCATTTTCACTGACGATCTCTGCATAAATCGATTATTTTATTAGGAAGTTAGGAAGCGGTGAGTTTGCTAATCATGCCATTCCTTCCACGTTGACTGCTTTTTACTCATCCACTTGCGCTATATATTTGCCTGTAAAGACAGTCAGGTGCGGTTGGCAGATTTCTGCGACGTCTCCCGTGACTTTTAAAAGCCTCCAGGGGTTACTCCCAGGGGTAACCCGCTGAAAGAGATTTTGCAGATATAATTAAGGTTGTGTTCTGGGTGGGTTGAATTTGCTCACACCAGCCCTTTAAAAGCAGAGAATGTCCTCAGGCCGGCAGCAGAAGTCAGAGAGATTGAAGCAGGAGAAAGGTGGGACGCACCCTTGGCAACTTTGCAGGTGGAGGGGGCCCCATGAGAAGGATTGTGAGTGTGTCGAGGAGCTGAGGGTGACCCCTCCTCCTTGGCAGGCAGCAAGGGAACGGGGACCTCAGTCCTACAGCCCTCGGAACTGCATTCTGCCAACAGCATGAATGAGTTTGGGAGCAGATTCCTCCCTGGAGCCTCTAGATAAGAACCCAGGTTGCCAGCACCTTGATTCTGGCTTTGTGAGCCCCTAGGCAGAAAACCCAGCAGAGCCAGCCAGGACTTCTGACCTCCAGAACTGGGAGGTATTTATTAGCGGTGTTTTTAAGTCACTGAGTTTGTGGATGTTTGTTACACAGCAATAGAAGACTAATAGAGCAGGATCAATGCTTAACTTCTTTGTTTTTAATTGCCGGTTTCCAGAATAAAAAAGGTTAAGTAAATGACAGCTGCCTTTATCTTCCTCATCCTTACATAGAAACCATACGTCTTAACGGACATCAATGAAGTGGATTCCTAATTTGCTGTCAGTAAAACTTACTCATTTAGAGATTGACAAGTGTCCTGGGTTTGGCTCATTGAAAGAATGGTTTTAAAGGGATACTGGTTATCAAATAGACAGTAAAATCAATTTGTCGGTTAAAATCAATTTGTATGGTTAAGATGTTTTGCTACCATTTTCTTCTGTGATATACTGAAATAATTTCATCATATGCAAGTGGGGCACATAACATTTGATAAATTCCATCTGTCTGTTGACAATCTACTCACTTCTCTGACTGCATACCCTCTCCTGTTAGAGAAGGATGTTTCCGATTATAAGGAGACTCCAAAATAGATGCTTAATTCATAAAGTATGCAAATGTTACTCTCATATATAAAGAACATCATGGTTAAAGTACTATGACGTCACATCATTATTGCCATGGAAGACATTTCATTTTCTCACACTGACTTCAGAGCTTAATCCAGAGTCTGAATATTGATCTTTTTGAATTCGTGTGAGAATTGGTGTCTTTGAAACATGGTTTTGGTCAAAACAAAATTTTGCAACTTTTACTCTTTGAAAAACAGCTTTATCGAGGCATGCTATTACATGTTATAAAATTCACTCACTATGAGTGTAAATTTGATGAGTTTTAGTAAACTCTGAGTTGTGCAGCCAGCACCACAGTCTAATTTTAAAACATTTCCATGTGTCAAAGAGACCCCCTGTGCCCACTTGTAGTCACTTCCTGCTCCCATCCCCAGGCAACCAATAATCTGCTTTCTGTCTCTATAGTAATTTTCCTTTTCTGAACATTTCATATGAGTGGAATCTTACAGGTTGTAGACTGTTTGTCTTTTGCACATGGCTTCTTTCATTTAACACCAGGTTTTGGAGGTTGATCCACGTTGTGTGTTCTGGTCTCTCGTTCCCTTTTGTTGCTGAATAATATTCCATTACGTGGATAGACCACATTTTGTTTATCCCTTCGCCAGTTGATGGACATTTGAATTATTCCCACTTTTGGTCTATTACAAACGATGCTGCTGTGTTCACATTCACGTACAAGTGTGGATGTATGTTTTCATTTCTCCTGGGTATGTAACTAGGAGTGGAATTGCTGGGCTGTATGGTGAATTCATGTTTAACTTTCTAAGGAATCACTAGTTGCTTTCTAAATTATACTACATTTACATTCTCACCATCATTTTATGAGAGTTCCGGGTTTGCCATAGCCTCATCAACACTTCCTGTTGTCTTTGATTCTAGCCTTCCTAGTGGGTGTGAAGTGGTGCTTCATTGGGGTCTTGATTTGCATTTCCCTAACAGTTAGTGATATTGGACATGTTTGTGGTGATTAGCCATTCTTATATCTTCTTTGGTGAAATATCTATTTAAATCTTATGCCCATTTAAAAAATTGATTGTCTTTATTTATGTTATTTATCATGTGTATAATTCACAAATACTTCCTCCCAGTCAGTGGCTTCTTTTTCATTTTCTTCATAGTAACTTTTGAAGTACAGAAGGTTTTAATTTTGAAGTCCAGTTTACAACTTTTTGGAATGAATTTTAGTGTCTTATCTAAGAACTTTTTGCCTAACTGAATTCCCCAAAGATTTTTTTCTCTTTTTCTTCTAGAAGTGTTTTAGCATTTTAGCTCTTAGGTCTTTGTTTGATTTTTGAGTTGTCATGTATAACGTGAGGTAAGGGTCTAAATTCATCTTTTTTTGCATGTGGCTATCTAGTTGTCTGAAAAATGTTTGTTTTTTTGTTTGAAGATAAAAACGTTTTCTTCCCCCGTTGGATTGTCTTGGCACCTTTGTTGAAAATTGATTGACCATAAACTTAAGGACTTATTTCTGGACTCTTAGTTTTGTTCTGTTGATGTATATGTCTGTCCTTATGCTGGTCCCACAGTGTCTTGATTACTGTAGCTTTATAGTAAGTTTTGAAATCAGGAAATAAAAATCTTCTCACTTTATTCTTTTCTTTCTTTTTTTTTTTTCAAACTTGTTTTTGGCTCTTCTGGATCCTTTGCATTTCCATATGAATTTTAGCATCAGTTTTTCAATTTCTGCCCCCCCTCAAAAAAAAGCCTACTCAGATTTTGGTAGGGATTTTGTTGAATGTATAGATTTGGAGACAACTGTCATTTTAACAACATTAAGTCTTCCAATCCATGAATGAAATGTCTCTACAGTTGTTTACGTCGTCCCTAATTTCTCTCAGCAGTGCTTTGTAGTTTTCAGTCTTATGTGTCTTCTTAAATTTATTCACAAATATTTTAATGTTTTTGATGCTATTATGGATGAAATTGTTTCTTTAATTTCATTTTTGGTTGTTCATTGCTAGTACATGGAAATAGAATTGGATTTTGTATGGTGATCTTGTATCCTACAATCTTGCTGAACTAATTTATTAGTTCTAGTAGATTTGTGTATGTGTGTATGTGTGTGAGTTCTTCAGGATTTTCTACATGTAAGATCCTGTCTCTGAATAAAAACAAATGTACTCCTTTCTTTCCAGTCTGGTGCCTTTTCTTTTCGATTTTTACTTTTCACTTTAATTTCTTAAATATTTATTAACGTTGGTCTCAAACATATTTAGCATGCTTTCAAAGAACATTCGGGTTGAAAGAATGCATAAATTATATTTGGCGTTTGGGGCTAAGGCATAAGAAATATACTTGCCATGGACTTTGAAAAAAAAATGTATGTTTCATTATAAAAAGGATACATTGGAAAGACAAATTGCTATCTTACAAAGTTCTTTTTTTTTAAATTATTATTTATTTATTTATTTATTTATTTATTTTTGGCTGTGTTGGGTCTTCGTTTCTGTGCGAGGGCTTCCTCTAGCTGCGGCAAGTGGGAGCCACTCTTCATCGCGGTGCGTGGGCCTCACTATCGTGGCCTTTCGTTGCGGAGCACGGGCTCCAGACGCGCAGGCTCAGTAGTTGTGGCTCACGGGCCTAGTTGCTCCGCGGCATGCGGGATCTTCCCAGACCAGGGCTCGAACCTGTGTCCCCTGCATTGGCAGGCAGAGTCTCAACCACTGCGCCACCAGGGAAGCCCCAAAGTTCTTTTTAAAAGGATTTTCTAAGCAGGCCTGTAGAAAGAAAGATGGACACAGACATGACCTAGAGACCTCTTTTTTTAATTTGGTAATTATATGCAAAATACAGGACCACAGAAGTACTGAAAAAAAAATAAGCGACACAGAGGAAAACATTTTAGGTTTACTTTTTTGTCAGTTTCAAGGAACAAAGTTACCAGCCTATTGTATGATTATAAAATTATTGCTCGAAGTGCTTTGTGCTTCAAAACATGGTAGGTGGCTAAAATCTGCAAATACTTAACCTCTGTGCAACTTCTGACTTGAAGAGCAGAGTTAAATGATAGAACATCGAGCCCTTTTGCTTGTGGTCGTAGAGAGGGAAATCTTAACCTGGGAACCCCCCTTCAGGCTTTGTTTTCTCTTTTGTTTCCACCTTTGTTTGGAAGAGTTTGTTTGTGTCCCTGTGCAGGGCCTTCCCCAGACAAACAGCCTCCCTGATTGACAGTCACAGATGGCCGCCGTCCCACCCTGTCTGACGTGTAAAACTTCCTCCAGCTGAGAGCCACCAGCCCCAAAAGGGAAGAAAACCTGAGGCCCCATTCAACCCTGCATCAATTATCCATGGCTTTGTGGAGACTTCTAGTGAGGGAAAGAGTTAAAGATCCATTTAAACTTTCAAACAGCAGAGGTAAACACTTGGCTAAGCACAGCTGATTGGATTTTCAATTGAAGAGGCCAGGCAGCCACAGGCAACGGGTGGTGAGGAACCCACAGAAATGATGGACACAGATTCTGCACTTTCAACTTGCATCTCTAGACAGAAATGCCGCCTAGAGAGGAAAGACACTGAAGAAGAGGGAAAGGCTGTGAGTCCAAACCCCACTGGTAGGCAGTCCTTTGGGCTGACTCCTTATCTGTGTTGGCTCCCACAAGCCTGGGTATTGGCGCCCCGGGTTGGAGACGCCACCTGCCCTGCCACGCAGCCTCTGCGGCTCTGAAAACTGGGGACATCTGAGAAAATTGTGGCAGCTTTCAAAGAGAGTAAAAAGGCTTAAACCAGTCCTATGAGAAATTTCGTTGTCTTTTTTGTTCGTTTATTTTAAACCAGTTTATTTGGGCCGGTTTTCCTCTTACAAGACATCATTCAGGTTCTAAGATCAGCCATGATTATCTCTTCCCAGAAAAATTCAGAAGAGCTACACTTCTGCTGGAATGGCACAATCCTTTAACATCTGCTAATCACTAGAACTATAGGAACCCTGGCATGTGACCACCAGACCCCTGATCTGCAGGCTGGCAACTCTCTCTCTGATCTTGTAGGTGGTTGCTATTTAATTTTCCCTGAGCTCTTCTGAGCCCGTGGTTGATGGGAATTACTGTTGGTTTAAGACAGTGATGGCCACCTGTGTACTAAACACAGCACTAGTATTTTCTATGCTAGTTAAAATAATGTGACCAAGTTTGCCCATCCCCCAAAAAGCAGAGCCTGAATAGGAGGTAGGCACTTCACAACTGCTATTTTCCGTCTGTCACCAGGAAAAGTTAGTGGGGAAATGAGCACGCCTCGGGGTTTTTTATTTTATTTTATTTTTTTCTTTAAATTTATTTATTTATATTTATTTTTGGCTGTGTTGGGTCTTTGTTTCTACGCGAGGGCTTTTCTCCAGTTGCGGCAAGCGGGGGCCACTCTTCATCGCGGTGCGCCGGCCTCTCACTCTCGCGGCCTCTCTTGTTGCGGAGCACAGGCTCCAGACGCGCAGGCTCAGTAGTTGTGGCTCACGGGCCTAGTTGCTCCGCGGCATGTGGGATCTTCCCAGACCAGGGCTCGAACCCGTGTCCCCTGCATTGGCAGGCAGATTCTCAACCACTGCGCCACCAGGGAAGCCCTGGGTTTTTTTTTAATTGAAGTATAGTTGATAGAATGTTGTGTTAGTTTCAGGTGTACAGCAAAGTGATTCAGCTATACATATATATATTGTTTTTCAGATTCTTTTCCATTATAGGTTATTACAAGATACTGAATGTAGTTCCCTGTGCCATACAGTAGGTCCTTGTGTTTATCTATTTTATATATAATGGTGTGTATCTGTTAATCCCAAACTCCTAATTTATCCCTCCCCACGTTTCTCCTTCGGTAGCCATAAGTTTGTTTTCTATGTCTGTGAGTCTATTTCTGTTTTGTAAATCAGTTCATTTGTATCATTTTTTTAGATTCCATGTATAAGTGATACCATGTAATATTTGTCTTTCTCTGTCTGACTCACTTCACTTAGTATGATCATCTCTAGGTCCGTCCATGTTGCTGCAAATGGCATTATTTCATTCTTTTTTATGGCTGCATAATATACCATTGTGTATATATTGATATATACCACATCATCTTTATCCATTCATCTGTGGACGGACATTTAGGCTGCTTCCATGTCTTGGCTATTGTAAGTAGTGCTGGAGTTTGTTTTTTAAAAAAGCATATAAACTATACAATTCCTAGTTAATATATCATGATACTAAAATCCAGAATTTGGGGGCAGTGCACAGGTCTCTGCTTTATGTGCTTTGTTGAATGAGACATTGAGAATCTAATATATATTAAGTGCTCCACTGGAAATGTCTTATTAAACAAAACAGCACATAGGGGAGACTAGAACAGCGTCAGGCCACAGAGGACTTTCCACCTGCCACCAGCTCACTCTGCAAAAGGATGGATGTGAAACCCACAGACCTCTGGCATGCCAGTATCAGACAGCTGTAAGGAGTGTTTACTACTGCCCAGAAGTCTCCGAAATTCTTGGAAGGGGCTACTGGTGATGTTTCAGAGCCATGAGTTTAGATCCCACGGCAAGTGTGGGGAAACCACTCTTAGCCAAAAGGAAAGTCTAGCCAATCAGCCAACATCTGCAACTGACTCAACTTTGTAGCTGTCTCGTTGCCTGGGTCCACATAATTAAGGGAAAATGCTACATGCTCTAGCAATATTAGCAAAGCTGGGGTCTTAATATATATTCCTAGAGAGTTCTAAGGACCCAGGAAACATCACCTCTACTGGAAAAGTTGACCGTCAGCTTTTTGAACTGACAGTAGAGGGATGATTGGGCGGGTTTAGGACTTTAGGAGCCCCAAACGCCTGAAATTCCAGGTGGCAGTGCACTGTCATTAATATCCCCTGGTTTTAGCTCTTTGGGAGATACCTTTTCTGAGGGTTTTATACATTATTTTTGATTTATTTTAGTATTCCTACTTCTAGTCAAAGTCAAGACCAGGAAATGTAGAGATATGCTATGAGGTGGTTCTCGGGCTTTGTTTGAAATCTACTAAAAATTCCGTCCTTCGTTCAGTGACTTTCACTGTGTACCATGCATCCGTGAGTAGTACTGCTATGGGTGCCCCTATGGAGCTGACATTCTTTGTTTAATATACTTATTTAATTATTTATTTGGCTGCGCTGGGTCTTAGTTGTGGCACGTGGGATCTTTTAGTTGCAGCATGCGAACTCTTAGTTGTGGCATGTGGGATCTAGTGCCCTGACCAGGGATCGAACCCGGGCCCCCCTGCACTTAGCCACTGGACCACCAGGGAAGTCCCTGGAGCTAACATTCTACCGGGGGGTTGGGGGGGGGGGCGGGAGACAAACCAACGAATACACACTGTCCGCACAGTAGTAAATGTTGTGGAGAATTGTAGAGGCCAGAGGGGGGCAGGGCTTGCCGGTATGTGCGGCAGTTTCAAAAGGGTGTTTGGAGAAGGCACCACTTATAAAGGGACGGTTGAACAGCGTCCTGGGGAGGTGTGAGGGCTGAGCCCCTGTGTACTGGGGGGAAGTGGGTCCAGGCAGAGGGCTCAGCAGGGCAGAGACCCTAAGACTGGAACCACGTGGTGGAGGAAGAGCAAGGTGGCTGCAGCCAAGGGGCTGAGTGCGAGGGACCGCGAGACAGGTGGGGGGTGGTTGGCGAGGCTTTTTAGGCAATCACGAGGATCTCCACTTTTACTGGTCCTGGGATGGGGCACAGGAAAGTTTGAGCACTGGGGCGGCACACCCTGACTCAAGTGCTCATGCAGCATCGTCTCGGTGCTGTGGAAGCAAGAAGCAGGAGATGCTGCAGCGCTCAGCAAGAGATGATCCCGGCTTTGGGACCAGCGGCCAGCAGTGGAGGTGGTGAGAAGTCATCTGAAGATGGGAGGATAGATTTGCAGTGAATTGTGCTGTGGTACAAAAGCGGGTGGGAGGCACAGGGGCTTGCAGGGTACCATGTGCTTGGGTTCAGCTGGGGTCAGAAGGTGAAAGAAAGGCTCAGGCAAGAGCCTGAGGGTGTAGGGCGATGACTGTGTTCATGCATCTCGGAATTAAGGTGACTTGCTTGCTTTGCACAGTGGGCCGTCTGCTGAAGAGTATTGTCACACCCGCTCTGTGTTCTGCGTGATGCTTTTAGGTCAGCCTTAGAGTTCAGAGCTTTGTCCCAACTCTGCTCGCTGATGAACAGAGAAGATTCTTGTGATTTGGTGGTTTCCAAGAGAAATCCCAGCAAAGTGTGGATGGAGGTGGGGGCAGAGAGAATTGCTTTAGTCCCTCAAAGAGACTGTTTATAACAGTAGAACACAGTGAGAGCAACTAGGACAGCTTCTTCAAGAAGCACATATTCTTTCTTCCCTTGTAAGAGGCACTTACTCTCCAAAGAAATCTTTTTTTTTTTTCCTTACTGGAAATATTTCACTGCTTTGATTTTATTTTTTAATTCATTGTCTTCAAAGTTTGCTCTTTCAGAATTCATTTGCTTACCATATAATCTATGACTATTTCAGAAGATTGAAATTAGGTTTGTTTTGTGGCTTCTACTTTTAAACCAAGAAGTGGGTTCAGAATTGGTGATGGAAGAGAACTTGAAATAGGATAGCTTATTGGGAACATTGATTTGGGCCCTTTTCTTCTAGTGTTAACTTTTTAGCTTATCTCTTTCAGAATATGCCTGATTTCCTTCTCGTGAGATACCACATGTCTAAGGATCCAGTTGTTACTTAATTTTTCTTTGTTTACTGATAAATATGCTGTATGCTTTTGTTCTTTTAAAAAGCAATTTTATTGAGGTATAAAACACTCACAATAAAATACATCCAATTTAAGTATAGAGTTTGAGTTTTGACAAAAGTGTGCACCCGCGTACCTGTTACCACGATCCATATATGGACCATTTCCATCACTTTAAAAAGTACACTCTGGGCCCGTTTCTAAATAGCTCATCCCACCCAGCCCCAGGCAAACACTGATCTGCTTCTGCTTCCAGTCACAATAGATTATATTTGCCTTTTCTAGAACATCCTATCAATAGAATCAAATCCTATGCACTCTTTTGGGTCTGGCCCCTTTGCCTCAGCACCATGTTCTTCCTTGAGGTTCATTATCATGTTGCTTGTGTTGGGGTTTTTGTTTCTTTTATTGCTGAATAGTATTCCAATGTATGGACTTATTAACACACTTCACTTTTCATGGACATCGGGTTGTTTCCAGTTCAGGGAAATTATGAGTAAAGCTGCTATGGATATTTTTCATCAAGTCTTGTTGTGAACAAATGCTGTCATTTCTCTTTGGTAAGTGCCTAGGAGAGGCATTGTTGCATCTCCTGTGATAGGTACACACGGTATTTTTTTGTTTTTTGGTCGTACCATGCAGCTTGCGGGATCTTAGTCCCCCGACCAGAGATTGAACCTGTGCCCCCTGCAGTGGAAGCATGGACCCCTAACCACTTACCGCCAGGGAATTCCCAGTACACACACATTATGATTGTTATGTCATCTTGATGAATCTACCACTTTTATCATGATGAGAAGTCTGTCCTGGTAATAATATATTTGTTCTGACGTCTACTTTGTCTAATATTGTTATAATCACTCGAGCTTTCTTGATATTGGTGTTTGCATGGTATGTCTGTTCTCTGACCTCTGCCTTGTAATTAGACTATTTAGACCATTTACACTTGAATAATTACCAGTTTAGTTGGATTTAAATCTCGTATGTATTATTTGTTTCCTTGTTGCTTTTTTCTTCTCCAGTCTTCTTTTGGATTGAGTATATCCTAGTAAGTTGTCATCACCACTGGCTTATAATAGCTATATAGCTCTTCATTTCATTTATTTTTCTGGTGTTTCCAGGCACCTCGTCTTCCGTGAACTCCTGGTGCCTTTGCCTCGGCAGGACCACCATGGTCTGCTTGGGTCCCCCTCCCAGCACCACATTTCAGAAAGTGCCTCCAGGCGAAGAGCTGACGCAGCCTGGGGTCCTCCTAGCTTGCTTCCCTTCTTTCAGGGACTCTAGCCCCTTCTGTGTCTGAAAACAGTTACTTCATATACTTTGTCCAGTTTTCTCGTTGTTATTGTGGGAGCTTAGGTTCGGCTCTGGTTACCATATTATGTTCTGAAGTGTAATTTTATTTTTGAAATAAAGTATTTGGTTCTTGGCAGGAGAATGTGTTAAATATGTGAAATTGGGACTGCCTGTAAAACCCTAGATGCATAACACCATTGTTATGACTTCACAAAGTGATGTAAAGATGGTGATGATCAGTTTCCGGCTTAGGCATAGCAGCACGTGTAAACCTCAGAAGCAGAAGCTTTGAAAAGTTCTGTATCAGTCCCGTTTGAATGATAACAGCCCATAATCGAGCCCTTAGGTGCTCAGTGTTCTACATACAGATCTTTTTTAAAAAAAAATCATCTTACGTGTGTGTTTTTTAAATTATTTATTTATTTATTTTTGGCTGCGTTGAGTCTTCGTTGCTGTGCACGGGTTTTCTCTAGTTGCGGCGAGCGGGGGCTGCTCTTCGTTGTGGTGTGAGGGCTTCTCACTGTGGTAGCTTCTCTTGTTGCAGAGCACGGGCTGTAGCACGCGGGCTTCAGTAGTTGTGGTGCGTGGGCTTCAGTAGTTGTGGCTCACCGGCTCTAGAGCGCAGGCTCAGTAGTTGTAGTGCACGGGCTTAGTTGCTCCGAGGCATGTGGGATCTTCCCGGACCAGGGCTTAAACCCGTGTCCCCTGCATTGACAGGCGGATTCTTAACCACTGTGCCACCAGGGAAGCCCCTGAGGTTTTAATTTAATTTTAATTCATTTAAATTGAAATAGCCCCATGTGGCTAGTGGCTGCCGTATTAGACAGCAAAACTCCAGGTAGCAAGGGAGCAGGGGTAGAAAGACAGCCCTGTGATGGAGCAGTCAGGGGAGCCTCCCAGCAAAAGACTGACCAGCCTCTTGCCTCACTGTGGCAGGGGAAGCCCCAGGCTGGAAATGGCAAATACTTGGCACAGGCACCACTCCGAACCATTCCTGCGCCCATGGCAGACACTGCTAGTCAATCACCACACACTTTCTTGCTAGTTCAGCCATAGCTCAGGATCCTTCTCAATACAACACTCCAGGCAGTCCCCAACTACAGATCAGTAGATGCTAGCATTTGAGAGAAATATTACTGGTCATCCCTAGGCCAGGAGGCCCATCTGGGAGGTCCAGGATCTCACCAGGCTGTAAGGTGGCTGGCAAGGGACGTGTGGCCAACCTGGGTCAGTGAGGCAACCACAAATATGGAGAGTGGAGAGGCAATGTGCTGGAGGAGCCAAGATTTTTCTATTTCTTCAAGAAACACTCAGAGCATGATTTAGGGAGAGAGGAAGGGGGTGGGGGGAGAGGTGAAGACTTGTCAAAGCCAGCTGATGTGCAAAGCATTTGGAGATTTTTATTGAGCTGGGTGCAATATTGTGATTTATGAAGAAAAATACATATTTGGTCATTCAGACCAAAAATATATATTTGGCCATCTCCCACGTGGCCCAAACCTTAAAATATTTACATTTTCGCCCTTTTTGGAAAAAAAAAATTTGCGGACCCTTATTCTAGAGAGGGTTCTGAATTGCCCACAAAAGTGGACTTGCTGGATTAAAGGAAATATGCATTGAAAATTTCAGCAGATGCTGCCCTTCATACTTGCACTAGCAGTGTATGAGATTGCCTGTTCCCCAGTATCCTCACCAACACAGAGTAATATCAGACTTTTCCATGTGGCCAATTTGATAGGTGAAAATGGTATTTCACTATCGTTTTAATTGTACTTACCTTATTAGCAGTACCGTTTAGTATTAGGCAGTAGGTATAATAAAATATATATTTGGTCTTTGTCCCTCATTCCTGGCACAAAACTTCTAAACCCCGTGGAATTTCCAGATAGGAGTGTCTTTTGATATTCATAACAAAACCCTTTCAACCACACCTGAGTTTGTGTTAATGAGGTGACTTTTGGAAAGCCCCTAAGGAAGGGGCTGGTTGCCAGGGGAACCAACCAGAATTAGAGGATTGGAACTTTCAGTCTCTTCCACCCTCCCCCCCACCCCCTTGAAGGGGAGAGGGGCTTGAGGTTGAATCAGTTAATCCTGTCTACATAACGAAGCTTCAGTGAAATTAAAAGAATGGAGTTTGGGGCTTCCCTGGTGGCGCAGTGGTTGAGAGTCTGCCTGCCAATGCAGGGGACGCGGGCTCGAGCCCTGGTCTGGGAAGATCCCACATGACACGGAGCAAGTGGGCCCGTGAGCCACAACTGCTGAGCCTGTGCGTCTGGAGCCTGTGCTCCGCAACAAGAGAGGCCGCGATGGTGAGAGACCCGCGCATCGCGATGAAGAGTGGCCCCCGCTTGCCACAACTAGAGAAAGCCCTTGCACAGAAACGAAGACCCAACACAACTAAAATAAATAAATAAATAAATAATTTTAAAAAAACGTTCTTCAAAATTATTTAAAAAAAAAAAAAAAAAAAGAATGGAGTTTGGAGAGCTTCTGGATTGGTGTACCCAGGGAGGTGCCAGGTGGGACAGCATGGAAGCTTTGCACCCCTTTCCCCATACCTTGCCCTGTGCGTCTCTTCCATATGGCTGTTCCTGAGTTAGATCTTTTTATAATAAACTGGTAATCTAGAAAGGAAAAAAAAATATTATATATATATATATATATATATTTGGTCATCTCATATATATTTGGCTTTCCAAAAGTCACCTCATTAACATAACAAAAGGCACCTTTTTTAAAAAATTAATTTTATTTGAGCGTAGTTCTGCTGTACAGCAAAGTGAATCAGCTATACATATACATATATCCCCTCTTTTTTGGATTTCCTTCCCATTTAGGTCACCACAGAGCATTGAGTAGAGTTCCCTGTGCTATACAGTAGGTTCTCATTAGCCTGGAAGGGCGACGCTGCACTCTCCCCTCCGTTGCCAGGCAGGCTGTGCTTCTGTTACTGCAGCCCAAGGCCCCGAGAGCCTGCTCTGGTTCCTTAGGGGCCCCTGGGAGGGGTGTTTGTCACAGGTCTCTCCGCAAGCCCAGTTCTCTCGACCGTGACTGTCCTCGATTGCGGCGTCTGCTACACGGCCTGGGTCAAAGAGCCTAAAAGTGCGGGGATTGGGACCCAACCTGGTAGGAGGAACTTGAGTCCCGTGATCCCCCTAAGCCCCTGTAACCCTGCGGTGGGCGTGGGTCCCCCTCAAGTCACGCTGCCTCCCACACCCACAGCTTCCTTCTGTCTTTGGCTGAGTCCCCTCTGGTTCCTCAAATGGCCACCAGGTGGGAGCAGAGACCTGCGGTGAGGCTGGGACTGAGGCCTCCTTGAAGATGGGCTAGGAGGGCTCCAGGCAGGGCTGGGGGCCTCTCTCACTGGGGGTCTGGGCTTGCCGGGTGGCTGGGAGCTGGGTGCGTGCCTGGGGGTGCAGGCCTCTTTTGGGGTGAGTGTGCTGTGACTGCGTGGGGTGTAGATGGGCACACCTGTGTGCAGAGGCCTCTGCAGCTGTTGGGTGCGTGTGCCCTTGAGCATGCCCGTGTGCAAGCATGCAGGGGGTACCTGTGTGTGACTGTGGGGCCTGGGTCTGCAGAATCCTCCCTGTTCCCCTGCAGGCCTGAGAAGGCTGACGATTGGGATAGCCTGGCCCTTGAACTTTATGTTTCCAAAGCGGCAGGTGGCTCCGAGGCTCGGACCTCAGGACCCCCTGCCCGCTGCGTTCCCTTAGGCTGTGTCCAGCCAGTGTGGCGGCTTGTCCTACTTTGCCAGGTTTGGGGTCCTGCTGAGCCTTTTTTATTTATTTATTTATTTTAACATCTTTATTGGAGTATACTTGCTTTACAATGGTGTGTTAGTTTCTGCTGTGTAACAAAGTGAATCAGTTATACATATACGTATGTTCCCATATCTCTTCCCTCTTGCATCTCCCTCCCTCCCACCCTCCCTATCCCACCCCTCTAGGTGGTCACAAAGCACCAAGCTGATCTCCCTGTGCTCTGCGGCTGCTTCCCACTAGCTCTCTGTTTGACGTTTGATAGTGTATATATGTCCATGCCACTGTCTCACTTTGTCACATCTTACCCTTCCCCCTCCCCATATCCTCAGGTCCATTCTCTAGTAGGTCTGTGAGCCTTTTGATTTGTGTCAGGATGGGGACTCATTGCTGTTCCTGGGGGCCTCGGGGTAGGAAAGGCCAACAGTGCACTGGGGGTGCTCCTTAGCCCCAGGCTGGGGGTTCGGGGAGGGGGAGGGCCGCCACACCGGAGTTTGTGCCCCTGGTCCTGCCAAGCCACTGGGAGGGTGGATGCTAGCCCACTTGTCACCCGCTTAGCATCCTGGGCTTCCAAGGTCCTCCTCCAGCCAGGCCCGTTTCCCTGCTCCCTTTGGTGCCTTTCTACTGCCCTCACTACCTCCACCGCCCTCTTCCGTTCTCCCTGAAAACCACGCTAAGCAGACATTTGTCAAGGTCACAGTGACCTCCATGCTGCCAAGCCCAGTGGACAATTCTCCGGCCTCCTCTGACTTGACCCTCAGCAGCACTTCAGGGGCTGGTCCTTCCCTCCTCCTGCCATCACTCCCTTCCGCAGCTCAGGAATTCCGCTCTCCTGGTTTTCCTTCTGTCCCGCTGGCCCTCCCTCTCAGCCTCCTTTGCTGGTCCCTGATCTCTCCAAGTCTGGGTGCCCCATCCCTACACCTCTTCTGTCTCCCTCTTTAAACGCCCACTTCCTTGGTGATCTCATCCAAGCTCATGGCTTTCAAATGACTCCCGTTGAGTATAATTTAATTAGTTGGTTTTTTATCATCTGTCTTCTCCCAAAGGAAAGCAAGCTCTACAGGCAGGGCTTTTTTTGTCTTAAGTCAGGTTTATTAAGGTATAATTTACATACAGTTAATGTCACCCTTTTTAGTGTTCACTTCTGTAAGTTTTTGACAAACACGTATAGTTGTGAAACTGTCTCTGCCATCAATTACAGGACAGTTCCCATCACCCCCAAAAGTTCTCCATACCCTTGTGGTCATCCCCTCCCCCATGTCCCGCCCTGGGCAGCCACTAATCTGTTCTTTTGTCCCTTTTCCCTAGTTGTGCCTTTTCTGAAAAGTCATATAAATGGGATTGTACTGCGTGTAACCTTTGGAATCGGCTTCTTCCACTTATCACAATGCACAGCGCATTTGAGAGTCACCCATATTGTTGCAGCTGTGAGCCGTTAGTTCTTTTATTCTATTGTATTTTATTGCACAGCTTTGTTTATCTGTTCGGAGGGGGACCAGTTGTCCTGGTTTCCGTGGGAGGGAATGGTTTTTCTGGGACATGGGACTTTCAGTGCTAAAACCAGGGTGGTTGGTTATCTTAGTTCTTTAGTTGAGGGACATTTGGGTTGTTTCTAGGTTGTTGATGATTTTGAATACCTACTCAATATAACCAGTGACAGAGGGTTTTTTGGTGAACACAAATGTCCATTTCTCTTGGGTAAATACCTAGGAGTGGGGTTGCTCAGTTGGATGACGAGTGTACGTATCACTGTAAAAGAGGCTGCCAAGCTGTTCTCCAGAGTGGCTGTATTGTGTAGCATTGTGGGAGAATTCCACTTGCTCTGCATCTTAACCAGAACTTGGTAGTGTGTCAAAAAAAATTAAAAACCGGTTTTTTAGCCATCTTAATAGGTGTATAATGATATCTCCTCACGGTTGGCAGAGATTTCCTTTATTCGCCTTGAGTAGTGTTGTGCCCCCAGTGCCTGGGTTAGTGCCTGCTATGTAGTAGACACTCAATGAATTTTTTTTTTTTTACTGTGTGAATGAATGTATGGATGGATGAATGAATGAAGTCAAAGGGGCTTCCGGTATCTAAATCTGTTATAGCAAATACATAGCACACGTACCGCCAATTCCCCCATGCCCCATTCTGTTTCCATGGCAGACGTCACTCATCAATTGAGCCATTTTATCCACCTGCTTCATTTCAGACAGGTACGATCCAGTCCTTTGTGTAGCAAGTGAGATGAGCCCCATGAGCTAATGCAGCTTTAGTTCAAGCCTCTCATTGGCTGAAGAAGAGGCCAGGCTCAGAGCAGGGTCCAAGGCTGCCCAAGGACTCACAGCGAGCCAGTGGCAGGACTAGATCTCCAGGCTGGGCTCTCCCCAGAAAAATGCACGACGTCTCTGACAAGGCTGGAGTAGGATGGGAGGCATGGACGTGGATCTGGGCTTGAGGCCGGGTTGGAGCATTGTGGAGTGCTCCCTGGGCCCCGGCCGGGTGGGAAGGCTGATGCCGGCGCTCTTCCTGCAGGTGCCCAGGAGCTGCTGGGATGGCCTACCCGCCCACGTTGGCTCCCTGGCCCAGCGGGCGTACTGGGCTCTGCTGAGCCAGCAGAGGGACCAGAGCATCGTGGCCCTGGGCCAGAGCGGTGCTGGCAAGACCACCTGCTGCGAGCAGGTCCTGGAGCACCTGGTGGGGATGGCAGGCAGTGTGGATGGCAGGGTCTCAGGTACAGTGGTCTCCAGGTGACGTGCAGCTGGGACGTGGTGGGGGCGGTGGCGTGGGGGAAGGGAAGGGAGAGTCAGAGGGGGTGCTGGGCGGCTCTTTCTTATATCTGCTCAGCTAGCGTTCACTGAGCACCTGTGTGCAGACCCTGTGCTGGCTTCTGGGCAGGGCCACCCCTAGTCTGTTGGGTACTTTTGTGTGAATTAGAAACAGGTACTCCTTGCCTAAGACACTCACTGCCACATGTGGAACCGTCGTCACGCATTGACATTGTTAGAACCAAACACTTGACCACCACGTTCTGGGCCATCATCCTAATAAGTATACAGGCCTATGGCTATCTGATATAAATGCTGTGCCCTTAGGTGTGGTGTCCTTGTGCAGCGCACAGCCCACTGGACTGTGCAGAGGACCCGATAAGTAAAAACAAAGACAAGGAGGCACTGACAGCCGGAAGGGAGACTCAGCTGCACATCTGTGCCAGACTCCAGTGCTCTGCACCGCTTGCTGGCCGAGCTGGGGAGGGGAGAGGCGGAGGGAGCACAGAGAAGGGGCCGGGGGGCTTCCTTGAGGAAATGATGTTTGAGCTGGGCATTAAAGAAAGAGTTTCAACATTGTAAATCAACTATACTTCAATAAAAAATAGTGTCAGTTGGTGATAATAATTACAATATTGATGGGGATCGTGGTAAATGCTTGCTGAGGACTTACGCGCCAGGCTCTATTCCAAGCAGGTTAACTTATTTATTATTTAAAACATCCCTATAAGGTAGACATTATTATTATTTGAATTTTATAGATGAGGCCATTAAAACGCAGGGAGGTTAACCAGCTTGCCCAAGGCCACACAGCTCATACATCCTAGCACCGAGATTCAAACACAGACAGTTTGGCTCCAGAGCTGTTACCCCTGGGCCAGTGTCCTCAATGTATTGTTGCCCCTCTGAGGAGCCTTTTTAGTTGTTCTTTCTCCTAATCGTCTCCCACCGTGAAAAGTTAATGCCATAGATTCACCATATATTTGTTTATGCAGTGTGTGTGTATGTGTGTATATATATACAGACACACACAGACATGTGTGTGTGTGTGTGTGTGTATCTGTGCTCTATTCTATACATAAGAAAGGAAAACTGCCCCCATCCTCAAGAATCAGTTTCTGCCCTCTTGGGGGCAGTATTCCCCCTGCTGAGAATATATGGCCCAGGCAGTATTGCTTTTCTAATAATAACAAACAATACTAACACCACCACATTTGGAGCATGTTCTGAGCACTTTACATTATTAAATCTTTTAGTCTTTGTGGCAACCACATGAGGTAAGTAAGTACTATTATTACCCCCATCTTATAGATGGGGTATCTGAGGCACAGGGGGGTTAATTTATTCGCTCCAAATCAGGTGACTAACAACGGGGAGAGGCCATATTCAAGCTTGTTTAACCATTGTACTATCCTGCTTCTCCACTGGGCTTATTCCAATGCTTTATTGATCACCTGTTCTGCACCTGGCCCAGGTTAGAGCCCTGTGAGGAGCTGGGGATACAGCAAGGAGAGGCCCTCCCAGAATGTAGATCTGCTGAAAGTGTGTGTTGGGGGAGTGGGAGTCAGGCTAGGCTGTATCCAGGTGCCTAGCACATAGTGGGTGCTTGTTAAATAGTTATGTTAAAAAGCTTGGGACTGCTGGGCTTTTTGAGCTGGCTGTGATGGGCGTTCCCCGAGAGCAGGTCCAAGAATGTTAATGCTCTGCCCTCCTCCTAGACTCCACCAGGCCCAGGAGGCCCTAGGGCAGCCCTTGTCACTCAGATCGTACCAATCCTAGGTGTGTGTATCTCCCCTTCTGGGCTCACTCTTGCTCACCCCGCGCCCCTGCTTGCAGCACAGGGCCAGCCCAGCAGCAGAAGAGGTGTGGCTTAGAGCTGAGTTGGGGGAGTGGAGGGGCCCCTGCTGGGGCCTGGGGCCAGAATGGGGTCCTGTGAGAGGTGGGGGTGGCAGCACCTGGGCCACGGGTGATGCCCTGTCTGTGCCCCACCAGTGGAGAAGATTCGAGCCACCTTCACTGTCCTCCGGGCCTTTGGCTCCGTGTTCACCGGCCACAGCCGCCATGCCACCCGGTGCTCCATGGTGATGTCACTGGACTTGAACGCCACAGGCCGAGTCACGGCCGCCCAGCTCCAGGTGAGGCCTCTGGGTGGGAGGGAGAGGGGGCTCTTTAGGGCTGCAGTAGCCTCAGCCCCACTCAGCAGGGCCCACGCCTCCAGCTGGGACCCTGGAATGTGTCTAAATGGTCATCGCTCCCCAGGCCAAGGCCAGCTCCTCCCCACCTCACTCAGTGCCCAGACATCTCCTCCTGGAGCAGGCCAGCTCGTCTGTGCCTCGGAGTATCACAGGGATGAAATATTCATGAGTAGATACATAATTCAGCCGCTCATTAGCTGGGTCTTAAAAGCGTAAGCTGAAATTAAACAGGCGCTCGCTGGCCTTCTGCGGCAGCCCGTGTGTGACAGGCACATGGCCTGTTTGTTCCTCTCTCTGAAATCACCTGGCTCCTCCCCTCCCCCCCCCCCCGCCCCCACCAACATTCTGTTTGAACAGAAAACAGGATTAGGTTATTAGAAGGGTTGTTTGTATGTGGAGCTAGGAGAATACCCAGACTCGCTGGTGCACGATAAATCCCTTTCTGTCCCGGCCCTGAAAGTCTACCGTGCATCACCATGTGGGTCAAGTTATTAAGGGCTTCGGTTGCATAAGAGTGTGTTGGAGGGCGGCTCTGGGTTAATTGTTAGTACCCTTGGATTCCTTCATCGGAATGAGCCCGTTGCATTCGTTGATTGCCTGCGTGGACTCTGAATCAGTGAGACAAAGGCCTGGCACGTTTTGATTTGGAGGCGTCCAGCCAAGTTGGGGCCTGAGGTGCTGCCTCGAAGAGTGGGCCTGGGGGTTGGTGGGGGTGTGCGGGCAGCCTAGCGGGGCCTCGTGCTGACCGGCGCCTGTCCTCTCCCCTGGCAGACGATGCTGTTGGAGAAGAGCCACGTGGCCCCGCAGCTGGAAGGGGAAGGCAATTTCGAGGTTTTCTCCCAGATGCTATCCGGATTGGACCTGGCTCTCAGGTGAGCGACTGGGCTGAGCAGGGACAGCCGAGGGCAGTGAGACAAAGGGCCTCCGCTCTCCAGGGCCCCAGCCCTGCCTCTGCCCAGAGGTGAGAGGCAGTGGAGCCCAGTGGTTAGGAATCTGGCCTCTGATTCTTGCTGCCTGGTACTGCTCCTGGGCTGGGTGAACCTGGCCAGGTGTCACCTGCTCTGAACCTCCGTTTCTTCCTCTGTAAAGTGGAAATAGTACCTTGACTGCTGACCTTACAGGATTAAGTGAGATAATTCACATATGGCTCTTTATACACGCTGGGGGGTGGTGGTGGGTGTCTGCTGTGACGGTGACATTTTGGTACAGGTTCTGACAGCAGCGTGGGAGGTGGGCAAGGAACAGCAGACCCCAAATCTTCCAGAAGCTCCTAAACTCTGTGAGAGCCTTGGGTGCACCTGAGGTAGCTCAGGGCGAGGAGGCACCAGGTGGAACAGCAGAGAAGCCACAAGACTCATCTGGGAGGGCCTTCTGGGGGAGGTGGCCCAGGGAGTCATCTCTGCCCCTCGCTGACTCCTGGGAATTCTTGGACATGTGGCTCCCTGTCTCTGAGCCTTGGTTTCCTCATCTGTTGAACGAATGAGTAAGGTTCTATCTAGTGAAGCTCCAGGGAGTGCTCACCCCAGGCGAGGGGTGATAATTTTCAATTTGCCTCTGCGTCCCCCATCATTTGTCTCCTGCCTTCCACCCCCGTCTGAAGGGCAGGCCCAACCTGTCCTGAGCCTCTTGGCTAAGGCCAGAGGGGCACCTTACCCTTTGGAGAGAGGGCAGATTAGGGAGGAAACTCCCAGTTTTCAGAGCAGGGTAACTGAGGAGTAAGGAAGCTTCTGGAAGGCCTTCACTTAAGAAGGGCCCATTGAGGGCAGCAAGTGAGGAATATTCGGGAGGCAGGGCCAGGGCCTGAGGCAGACCCCGGGGCCACCTGGGGCACTCTGTGGAGCCCCGTGCCATGATGCCCACCTGCCCTGCCAGGCCACTGGTGTGGGTGGGTCCTCCCTTACTTCTGGTCCCTTCTCTGTTTCCAGGACAGAACTGTACCTGCACCAGCTGGCAGACAGCAGCTCCTTCGGCATGGGCGTGTGGCCTAAGGTAAAGAGGAGGTCCTTCTGGGTGTGAGTGGGTGTCTGTGTCCCCATGGCCAAGATGGGCGGGTCCCCTGTGTGGCTCGTCCCTCTGCCACTGGGGTAAGTAGTTGGCAAGGGCTGGTCACGTGGGGGAGGCAGGGTTGCCTTTATGGGGCCTGGGCTTGTCAGGGAAATGAGTCTTGTGCTAATAAAGGGAACCAGGAGGTGGTTTGTGTAGAGGTAAGGGCGCGGTCTCCGGGACAGGCTGTCTGGGTTCAAACCCCGGCTCTGACACTTACTGGATATGAGACCTCAGGCATGGACCCTAGCCTCTCTGAATGTCTGTGTCCTCTTTGGTAAAATAACAACAGAACGGGCGGGCAGGCTGAGGGGAGGACAGAGCGTGGCACGGCCTGCCCGCCTGGGCCACGGGGAGAAGGTCGGGGCGCCGCCCGCGCCCTCGTTCCGCTGCCTGGCGTCCTTTGTGGAGGCAGGGCTCCCAAGGAGCTCAAAGGCCAGGGAAGGACACACGGGACGGTCCAGAGCCACCCTACCGCTCCAGTGGTGCAGCACCCTCTCTGAATTCCTACTGCCACCAAAACACATCCCTAAGGCCTTTGGGAAGAATTGCTAGGACCCAGGAAGGCGGCCCCTTGCTGTGGTCCAGACTTCAGCAGCTGCCGATGACCAGAGGGAGCCAGCCGGCCGGCCGTGAGCAGGAGGACAGGACACAGGGACAGGGACAGCCACAGCCGGGCTTCCCGCAGCTGTGCCCACCGCCAGAACCAGCTCCAGCCAGTCACAGCCCCCGAGATGCCAAACAGTGACGGGCGAGAGGCCGGCAGGAAACTGACACCCCCTCACTGGAGAGCCTGCCCGGTCGGGGTGCGGGGCACCATCCCCGTCTGAACTCACCCCACAGCTCAGCCGTCTCCCAGTGACCCAGACGCGTCACCACGGCCCCAGGGCTGATCCCCGACCAAGGTCAGAACTCCCCCCAGTGTGACGGCCCCCATGCCACTCCTGTGGTGGAAGGGACGGCAGGCAGAGACCAGGAGTAGAGTCTTTTTTATTAATGGCTGCGTTTTCAAAGAACCGTTTTGTTACCAGGAAAGCTCCCCAGGAAGGGATTGCATTAGTGCAACAAGGGGGAGCCTTGATGCCAGGCTTTCCAGACACTTCCAGGTGGAGACTTTTGGCCTAGGCCGGCCGCCGGGGACTCGGGGGCTGGGAGGACACACGGCCCCTCCCCCGCCCCGACGGGGCGCTAAGGCACCCGGCCCGCCTGGGGGGGCAAAACCCCATGCCGTCAGCAGGCCGGCGGCTTGCAGCCCTCAACCTGCAGCCCTTTGCTCAGGAGGAAGGCGTCCTGCATGGGGTCACAACCCAGGAAGAGCTTCACCATGCCCTTGGCATCCTCGGAGCCCCCTGGCCTCAGAATGCAGCTTCTGTAGTCCATGGCAACCTGAGGAGAGGGGGCGGGGCTGCAGGAGGGTGGAGCACCCCCTTCACAGAGGGTGTGGGTGTGGCCACCTCTGCTGTGACTCAACAAAGGGCAGGGGAGCAGGGGGTTCTGGGCAGGGCCCTCAGAGCCTGGCAGGCCCAGGCGGGCGGCACAAGCATCTAGGCCCAGGCCAAGGACCTCCGTGTTGGTCTGCACGGCAGGCCGGCCTCTCACCTTGCCACTCAGGACGCCCTCCTGCTTGAAACGAGTGTGTGGACCGTGTCCGCGGAGTACACCTCGCTGCACAGGTAGCCATAGGACTGGGCGTCGTAGCTTCCTGCCAGGTGGCCGAAAGTCGCAGGCAGGTGGGTCCCTGGGACACACGCGGAGAGGCTCCTGCCCGGCCCCCTGGCCGCTCCGTGCCCCTTCCCCAGAGCCCAGAGCTTGGGGCCTCAAAGCAGCCCTGTCTGAGTCCCCTGCCACTAGAGGGAGTATTGGCCCAACACTTCTAGAAAACGGGGACCTTGCTGGCAACTCAGTGGAGGGACACAATTCAATCTTTGCCGACTTTCTGCTGAAGCTCACGAGGGTTCACCCCTAAGCCTCTTACAGGGACAGCTGCCCGAGGCTCCGAGGGATGAGTCAGGGCTCGCCCTCCAGCACGGGGAGAGCGCGGGTTAAAGCGCTCACGAGGGAGTGAACTGCGTCTCCGCACCGACACGCACGGGCAAACCTCGTCGACGCGTTCCGTCCGGGGTATGAAGCCCTCTCCTGCCTCTTCCAGGCTCTCCAGAAAGCACGTGCAGATAGGCCCAGCCCACCCTCGGACTCCGCGCGCCACAGCTGGAGGGACCAGCCCAGGAACCCAGGCAGGAAGAGGCCAGAGGTCAGCGGGCCTCGACCAGAGCCCGTCAGTCGGTCCCCCTTCACACACCACCAGAGGATCCTCTTGAACTGGGCAGTAGCCGCCAACCGACCGCTAAGGTGGGCCCGGCGTGTGCTTGGCTACCTGGCGTGGCTGGGACCCTGAGGATCTCCTGGCAGAGGCGGGCATTGTCCTAGGCCGGTTCCGAGGGCGTCTGCATGTGCAGGGCCTGGTCCACCTTGGCCAGGACGATCTGGCGCAGGTTGAAGAGGCCTGGAGGGCGGGAGGAAGGAGACGGGGGCGCTGGCACTGTGTCCAGGCCGTGCTTTCCAGCCGGGCGGTCCGGGAGCCCCTTTCCTTTCCCTCGGCCCGGCCGCACGGGGGTTGGCCAGCCGGGACTTGATGAGCTTGTCCAGCAGCTCCTGGGGGACGGCGCTGCCCGTGCCCCGCCGAGACTGGCAGCAGCGCCAGGGCTTCACAGGGCGCGGCGCTCCCGGCCCCAGAGCCTACCCTCTGGTTCTCATCCCCGGCTGTCACCAGAGTCGCAGGCAACGTGCCCTTCTTTTCGTTTGTCTTTTTTCCGGCCCGCAGCCACGCAAAGCTGTGAAGCCCTGCCACTCGCTGCCACGTGGATGCACCCTGAGAACACGATGCTCAGCGAGAGAAGTCAGACACAGAAGGACACACAGGGTGTGACCCCACTGAGGGGAAACGTCCAGAACAGGTAGATCCACAGAGTCAGAGTGGGTTCCTGGTTGTCAGGGACAGGGGAGGGGAGGGAATGATAACTAAGGGCGTGAGGGACCTTTTTGGGGTGAGGGAAATGTTCCAGAACAGGGCAGTAGTGACGGCTGCACAGCTCAGTAAAGTGTCCCCACGCGCTCCGGTTGCAGTCTGTGAGAGCATCGCTCTCAGGACGAAGGGCTGACTGCAGGAAGACTGAACGAGCACTGGGTCCTGGGCCCAGACGCTCAGCTGGGGACCCCCCCCACATTGGGAAGTCACTGGGACTTGCTGAGCCTCCACCGAGACTGGCAGCAGCCCCAGGGCCTCACAGGGCGTGGTGCTCCCGGCCCCAGAGCCTAACCTCTGGTTCTCATCACTCATCACTCACCAGCCTTGCATGCAACGTTCCTTTCTTCTATTTTGTCTTTTTTAAAGGCAACTCTTGAATACCTGTATTTAACATGCAGGGAACCAGTCCTGACTCCTTGATCTGGGACTTCCAGCCTCCAGAGTCTCGAGGACATCCACTTCCGTTGTTTACGCGCCCAGTGCGTGGGGTTTGATGATGGAAACTGACACCGAGGGCGTCTCCTCGTGCGGGGTGACATCAGCGGAAGAATCCCGTGGCGAGGGCCTGCCTGAGGACCACGGGAGAGCCCGGGCCCTCCCCGCCCCCTGCCTTCAGCCCCTCGCCTGCACCCTCCTGGGAGCGGAGCTGGTGCATCGCTTGCCAGAACTCATGGAAGTAGGTCTCCAGCTCATCATGCTAGAACAGGGAGGGCGGGTTGGGCGTAGGCTTGGTGAAGTTGGCCACCATGGCCGCGATGGCAATCTGGCGCCTCCCGTCCTGCTGCAGGCAGCCCGGCTGCAGGCTAAAGCAGGCCATGTGCCCGGACTTCCCTTCCCTGGGGAGGGACGCGGGTGAGGCCCCGCTACCACAGAGGAGCCCCGGCCCACGGCCGACAGGTTCCCCCACACATGCACCGAGGGTAGAGGTCCAGGTAGAACTTGCTGATGGATGACCTTGCCCGAGGCCGCGTCCCGGACCGTGTAGAGCCTCACATCTTCATCTTCGTGACGCATGTTGGCGCCTTCCTCCAGGTCGAAGGTCAGCCCCAGCAGCTCCTGGGAGATGCCCAGCCGCCCGCGCATGACCACCTGCATGGGGAAGGACTCATTGAGCAGGTACTGGTCCACGTGGTAGCGCGTCTCCTCCCCCTGGTTCATGTAGTAGCGCAGGTCCTAGACGTTGATGGGCCCGTCAAAGTGCAGGCCCCGCCTCTGGCACTCAGCCTTCTTTAGCTCCAGGATCACGGCCGCTCCTGCTCCCCGAGGGGCTTCAGCTTCTGGGCCAGCTCATCTGCGGGCGGAGGGGAGAGGCTCAGCTATGTCCCTGTGGCAGCCGCCCAGCCGCCCCCCACCCCACGCCCCTCGAGGCAGAATGAAGGGTTGGGGAAGGCGACCCCCAAGGGCTGACACAGTGGGGTCTCAGGCAGCACCACGTCCAGTCAAGGTCCACCTGACCCCCGTCCCCACTGGGACTTGGGGAGGCGGGGTTACCTAGGAAAGTGGCCACCACCTGGCTGGTCTTGGCCATGTTCATCTCCAGCACAGAGTCGGCACGCGTGCTGAATCCCAGCAGGCGGGACTTCTGAGCCTGCAGCCTTACCAGCTCCCCGAGGATCGCGCAGTTCTCCTGGAACCCAGAGACAGCCAGCGCTGGGGACCGTGGGCCACGCCCTCCCCACAGGCCCCGGGCCAGGTCTCTGTGGGTGGGAGGGCTCTCAGGCCACTGGCGGGCACAGCCAAACCCCCTCCCTCCTCCTCCTGGCCTGGATTTCTAGACACTTTGGTGCTGTCCTAACATGTGGTCTTTATGAACACAGGTCCTTTTGGAACCAGAAACGGCGTGAACCATGATGAGCTCTAAGGCCAAGGGCAGGAAGAAATGTGACCAGGCTCTCCAGGAGCCACCCAGGGGCCTCCCCGGGCTCAACAATACAAACTTGGCTGCCGTGCAGACAGCAGCTCATCCCCACGGCGCCCGAACACCCAGCCCCTGGACGGCGAGAGACCTGTTGCTGCAGGTGGCCCGTGGTTGGCTGGTGAGGCCTGGCCCCAGGCGTACGCCACCTTCTCTGGGGCCACCTCTCTGGGTCTGCGGTGGGGTTCTCCTGGGAGCCCCCAATCACCACAGGACCAATGTGGCCTGTCTGCAGCCCAAGAAGGTGGGGACACAGGTCTGTCCCCCGTGGACATCACCCGCGAGGCCGAGCAAGCACCAGTGGTGTCTGCGGGGAAGATGAAGGGCTCATGCACAGCCCCCATCTACTGAAGATGCTAAACGGGAGAAGCACAGACTGCAGCCACATGCGGTATGGACCAAACGCAAGTGTCCTTGCAGGAACCGATGTCTGAATGTCGAGGCTGTTCCCGGGCCACAGTGAGAAGGCCCAGGCCCCACGCAAGGCACAGAGAGGGGATGGGGGGAACATCTGCGAATCTGAGCTCATCGGGCATCACCCCAGAAGGAGAGGGAGAGAGCCAGAAGGAGATACGGAGGGAGAGGGAGAGAGAGGGAGGTACAGACGTCTCTCCTTTCCCTGGGGGTTCTCTAGTGCAGCCAAGCCTGAAAACCACTGCATTTCGGGAGATGGGTCCTCGTGGAAAAGTTAAATAGTAGCTCATGGCATTATCGACACATATTAAAATGGCCCCAAATCTTGGGGAGTCAGGGAGGGGAGCTGGCGGCTGCCTCGTAAACGAGGAGAGATTGGGCGTCAGAGGAGGTGCCTGCCTCCACCACCTCCGCCGCCGCCGCCCCCCCCAGGGCCCCGCAGACTTCATCTCCCAGCTGTGGTCCTGGGCTGGAAGGTAGCGGGGAGGTCAGGCCGTCCCAAGCATCAACGTTGACTTCAGGGCTGATCTGAAAGGCGCCTGGTGTTTGTTGAAGCAGAAAAAAGAGAAAGCAGTGGGCAGAGGATGGGAGGGGGAGGGAGCCCCCATCAGCCCTTCTCCCTGTCTCCCTCTCTGTCTTCGTCTCTGTCTCCCTCCCTCCCTCCCTCCCTCTACCTCCCTGCCTCTCACTCTCCCTCCATCTCTCCCTCTGCCTCTCTCCCTCCCTCTCTCCCTCCCTCTCTCCCTGTCCCTCTTGCCCTGTCCTGTCCCTCTCTCCCTCCCTCCATCCCTGTCTCTCTTTCCCTGTCCCTCTCTCCCTCTCCCTCTATCCGTCCCCCCTCCCTTTCCCCGTTTCCATCTCCCTCTCTGCCTCCCTCTTTCCCTGTCCCTGTTTCCCTGCTCTGCTCTCCCTCTCCCTCTCCCTCTTTCCCTCTCCCTCTCTCCCTGTCCCCCTTTCCCTGTCCCTGTTTTCCTGTTCCGCTCTTCCTATACCTCTTTCCCTCTCCCTCTCTCCCTCTCGTGCTCCCTCTCCCTCCACCTCCTCCCCTCTCCAGAGAGGGAAGGAGGTGGAGGGAGAGGGACAGGGAGCAGGAGAGGGAGGGGGGAGAGGGAGAGAGGGATAGAGGGAGGGAGAGGGACAGGGAGCAGGAGAGGGAGGGGGGAGAGGGAGAGAGGGATAGAGGGAGGGAGGGAAAGACAAAGACATCTTTCCCTCCCTCCCTCTATCCCTCTCTCCCTCCCTCTCTCCCTCCCTCCCTCCCTCTCTCCCTCTTCCTCGCTCCCTCTCCTCCCTCTCCCTCCGTCTCTCCATCTCCCTCACTCCCTCCCAGAGACAGAGAGACGAAGAGGCAGAGACAAGGGAGAGGGAGAGGGAGAGAGAGGGAGAGAGAGGGAGAGACGGAGAGAGGGAGAGAGAGAGAGGTCTATTCCTCCCTTTCCCTCTCTCCTCCTTCTCTCCCTCTCTCCCCCCTCCCTCTCTCCCCCCTCCCTCTCTCCCTCTCCCCCTCTCCCTCGTCTCTCCCTCTCCCTCCATCTCTCCCCCTCTGGGAGGGAGTGAGGGAGAGGGAGAGACAGAGGGAGGGAGAGGGTGAGACAGAGGGAGGGAGAGGGAGAGAGGAAGGGAAAGGGCGAGGGAGGGAGAGGGAAGGAGGGCGACACGTCTCTCCCTCTCCGTCTCCCTCCCCCTCCCTCTCTCCCTCTCCCTCCCTTCCTCTCCCTCTCCCTCTCCTAGAGGGAGGGAGGGAGAGGGAGAGACAGAGGGAGAGGAGAGGGGGAGTCGGAGAAGGAGGTAGGGAGAGGGAGAAGGCGAGAGGGTGCCTGCTTCCCTCTCTGTCTCCCTCCCTCCCTCCCTCCCTCCCTCTCCGTGTCCCTGTCTCCCCCCTCTCCCTCTCCCTCTGTCTCTCCCTCTCTGGGAGGGAGAGAGGGAGAGGGAGAAGGAGGGAAAGTGATGGAGGGAGGTAGAGGGAGAGAGGGTGAGGGAGAGAGGGAGAGAAGGAGGAGAGAGGGAGAGGAAGGGAGGAAGAGAGCTCTCCCTCTCTCCCCCCTCTCTCTCCCCCTCCCTCTCTCCCTCTCCCCCTCTCTCTTGTCTTTGCCTCTCCCTCCGTCTCTCCCTCTCTGAGAGGGAGTGAGGGAGACGGAGAGACGGAGGGAGAGGGAAAGGGAGGAGAGGGAGGGAGGGAGGGAGAGACGTTTCCTCCCTCCCTTTCCTCCCTCTTCTCCCTCTCCCTCTCCCTCTCCGTCTAACTCTCCCGCTCCCTCCATCTCTCCATCTCCCTCACTCCCTCCCAGAGGGAGAGGGGAGGGAGAGAAGGAGAGGGAAAGAGGAGAGGGAAGAGGGAGAGGAAAGAGGCAGAGGAAATAGGCAGAGGGAAGAGGGAGAGAGGGAAGAGGGAGAGAGGGAGAGGGAGAGAGGGAGAGGAAAGAGGGAGAGGGAGGGAGAGGGAGAGAGGGAGGGATAGAGGAAGAGACAGAGAGGGAGAGAGAGGGGGAGTGGGAAAGAGGTAGAGGGAGAGCGGAACAGGGAAAGAGGTACAGGGAGAGAGGGAGGCAGAGAGGGAGGAGAGGAAGCAGGGAGAAAAGAGAGAAAGAACACACCGTCTACATTTCTGTCAAATGACACCGGGGATCCTTACACAACCAGGAGAAAGTAACACAGGGAGGCTCTTTCTCAGCTGGAGCTGGAACTGCAGACGGGGCCAAACACCACCAGGCTGGCCACACGCATCCAGCCACCGCTCCAGCCCCATCAGCCGTGAGTCCGGTCACCAGGGCTCTGAGTGTCTGCTCCAGGGAGCTGGGGTTCACCCTCTCACCCGGGAGGCCGGGCCAAGAGAGCAGGGCCCCGGGCTGGACACATAGGGGGAAACGCATCCCCACAGGACAGCTTGTGCGAGCAGATTCAGCTACCAGATTCTAGAGGCCCGGGACCACCCTGTGGCCCGTGAAACCCAGGAGCCACGAGAGTCTTGCAACGTGATTCCTGTCCGTTGGACTGTAAAGTTTATGTAGGGAATCTTGGAAACAGTGGTAACAAGGCTGAATTGGAACGAGCTTTAGGCTATTATGGACCACTCTGAAGTGTGTGGGTTGCTAAAAACCCTCCCGGCTTCGCTCTCGTTGAATGTGAAGATCCCCGAGATGCAGCCGATGCTGTCCGAGAACTAGATGGGAGAACACTATGTGGCTGCCGAGTAAGAGTGGACCTGTCGAATGGGGAAAAGAGAAGTCGAAATCGTGACCGCCTCCTTCTTGGGGTCGTCGCCCTCGAGATGATTATGGGAGGAGGAGTCCTCCACCTCCCACACATCTCCAAGATGGAGAGCCTTCTCCGTCAGCCAGAGCAGGTCCCTTTCTAGATATAGGAGAAGAGAGAGATCCCTGTCCCAAGAGAGAAATCACAAGCCGTCCTGATCTTTCTCTAGGTCTCCTAGCCGATCTAGGTCAGATGAAAGGAAATAGAAGACCACTTTGCAAGAGGAGTGGTGTACAGGCAATAACTTCATTTGGCAGGAGTATGTACAGAAAATTCAAGTTTTGTTTGAGACTTCCGAAGCTTGGTGCACTTTTTAAATGTTTTAGTTGTTCACATTTGTTTGTCTCTTGGGACAGTGACACATAAAGGTGTCATTCTCTATGGTTTGAAATGGGTCCTGTGAGGCATGTAATATGAAGAATTGTTACCTTACAATGTTCCCTTAAGCAAAATTGAACTTGCTTTGAATTTTTGGTCTTGCCTAGACTGATAATAAAACTCTAACTCCTGCCCACCTAAAGTGTGATGTTTACTATTATGGAAACAACACTGGCAAACATTGAAAAGACTTTCTGTAGCTGGGATATGGTATGCAGCTGTAGTTAAGCAAGCAGTCTTTAAAAGGTGCTGTGAACCCAAGCCAGCAGGTAAAAATGAAAGCCGCACCCTTACCCTAGATTAGAGGTTTAAAAATTCCACTAGTCTTCACACCGGACAAGAGGTTGTCCAGGGAGTTTAAAATCTAAGAAGTTTCAAGGAAGTTAGTTTACCTTTGAGTTAGGTCATACGTCCCCTCTGTGATTGCTGTACATGAATACATAGCTCTTTGTAATATTTTTTGGAAATTTGAGATTATCAAGATACCAATGTCCTGCCAGATTAAGAGTATATTGTAGAGCTGAACTTTGAGTTACTGTGCAATTTTTTTTTTCATGCTGTCATTTGTAATATGTTTTGTGAGAATCCTTGGGATTAAAGTTTTGGTTGCAAAAGAAAAAAAGAAAAGAAAAGAATCCGCCTGCCAATGCAGGGGACACAGGTTCAAGCCCTGGTCCGGGAAGATCCCAGGTGCCGCAGATCAACTAAGCCCGTGGGCCACAACTACTGAGCCTGCACTCTAGATCCTGGGAGCCAGAACTACTGGAGCCCACACGCAACGAAGACCCAACGCAGCAAGAAAAAAAAGACGATACTGGCCAGGTGATCAAGGGTAAAATCGTTTGTCATAAGTCCCGTTGATGGTGTGTATCCTTGATGTGACCTGAGGAGAATGGCATTTTTATCTCTGTCTGGGTCTTCCGCCCCAAACCCCATAACTCCAGACCAACCATAAGAAAACACCAGAAAACAAACAGACAAACAAATTGAGGGACAAAACACCTGACCAGTCCTCAAAACTTTCAAGGTATCAAAACCCAGCGACGTCTGAGAAATGTCACAGCCCAGAGGAGACTGGGACAGAAAAAGGATGTTAGGGGAACACTAGGGAAATTCTAATAAAATGTGGACTTTAGTTAATAACAATGTATCCATCTTGGTTCCTTAGTTGGATAAACATCTCGTACTAAGGTACTAACGAGTTGGAAATAGGGGTACTGGGTCAGGGTCCACGGCACTCTGTACAGATCTTTGCAACTTTTTTGTAACTCTAAGCTCTTGTAAAATTAAGCGAGTACTGAACAGAGCTAAGAATGTTATTTCCCTGATTTGAACATGCCTGAGTTTCTTTTCATGGTCACATTTTTGCTATTTGGATGTGTCTTGGAATCAGTAGCAAAGGAGAGTTGCCAGCCGCTGGGAAGATGTGGGTGGTTCGCAGGTGGCTTGCTCTGGAGCTGAAGACCACGGTGGGAAGTCTGCAGCCTCGGGCTGCACTTAGAACCATGGGAGGTGATGGGCCAGCTCAGTTAGGGATGGAACCTATAAATAAAACTTTTTTCTTTTCCGTTATGGCTTATCACAGGATACTGAATATAGTTCCCTGTGCTAGACAGTAGGACGTTGTAGTTTATCCATCCTATATTTAATAGTTTGCATCTGCTAACCCCAAACTCCCAATCCAACCCTCCCTCACTGTTTCTCCCCCTTGGCAACCACAAGTCTGTTCTCTATGTCTGTGAGTCTGTTTTTGTTTTGTAGACGAGTTCATTTGTGTCGTATTTTAGATTTCACATATAAGTGAGATCATATGATATTTGTCTTTCTCTTCTGACTTACTTCACTTAGTATGATAATCTCTAGGTCCATCCACGTTGCTGCAAATAGCATTATTTCATTCTTTTTATGGCTGAATAATATTCCATTGTATATATGTACCACATCTTCTTTATCCATTCATCCATCAGTGGACATTTAGGTAGCTTCCATGTCTTGGCTACTGTAAATAGTGCTGCAATGAACGTTGGGGTGCATGTATCTTTCTTTCTTCTTTCCTTCTTCCTTTCTTCCTTTCTCTCTCTCTCTTTTTCTTTCTTTATTTCTTTCTCTCTCTTTCTCTCTTTCTCTCTTTCTTTCTTTCTTTTTTCTTTCTTCTTTTATTGTCACACGGCATGTGAGATCTTAGTTCCCTGACCAGAGATGGAACCCACGCCCCCTGCACTGGAAGCGTGGATTCTTAACCACTGGACCACCAGGGAAATGCCAGGGGTGTATGTATAGTTTTGAATTAGAGTTTTCTCCGGATCTATGCCCGGGAGTGGAATTGTGGGACCCTATGGCAGCTGTATCTGTTCCTGCACGCCTCACATCAACCACCTGCACTCCAATCCTTGCTCTCAACGTCATCTTCGGGGAACCCAACCTGCGACAGGGACCTTGACAAGAAGAAATGGCTCAGGGAAAAGCTACCTGCACGGGGAGGAGATAGAGACCATCGCCCCTGGGGTGCGGAGGGGAGAGTGGGTGCAGAGGTTTGTCATTTCACCCCTGATACTCATCTCAGCCCTCGTGGCTGCCCCACTCTAGGTCACCTCGGGATACAGAGGTGAGCCGGTTAGAGTCCCTGCCTGTGCAGGAATCGGGGCACCAGCGGGTCTGAATAATATTAGTGCAGGGTCTCCCCCGTGGCACTGGGGTTATTCGGGGCGGGTCATCCTCTGCTGAGGGCCCCTCCTGGGCACTGTGTGGGGTTTAGCAGCATCCCTGGCCTCACCCATTTGATTCCAGGGGCCCTCCCTCCCAGTTGTGACAACCACAGATTTTCCCCACACATCACGGAAGAACTGGGTGAGGCGGGGGCAGGATGGCTCTGGGCGAGGACAGCTGTGTTGAAGCAACCAGCCTGGCCCAGGGCAAGGTCTGCCCCAATCCCGTCAGCGCCTGCATTTAGAACTGCCCCTTTCCTCTCCCACCTCCCCTGCCCTGCAGTGGTCTCCGAGACATCATCCCCATGTAATAAATCACACCTTCTCAGTTTACTGTTTGCTGCCCTCGCTAGAACGTGAGCTCTTTGAGGACAGGGATGCTGTTATGTCCCCAGCACCTAGAAGAGTGTCTGCTGTGTAGTAGATGCTTCATAAATACTTGCTGAATAAAGGAGTTGAATAAAGGGATGAGTGGATGAATGAATGAAGGTTACAATGGAAGGAGGGGGGAGATTCCCTTTCTGGCTCTCGGGGGTTGGGAGATCAAGTGAAAGATCTGTCCTAAATAGGCTGACCAGCCTTCTGGGGTTCCCCGGGACTGAGAGTTTCCCCAGAGTTCCAGCGCTCAAACCTGAGCGGTCCTGGGCAAACTGGGGGCGGGTGTTGGTCACCCTATCTAAACACAGTAACAATTCCAGCTGCAATAGCAATGGCCAATGACCTCTACGGTCTTATTGACCATGCACAGTTCTCTACCTGGCGGGGAAGGGTGGGCCGGGATTGGAATTCTGGTGATCCAGGGCGGGTGAGGGCACACCCCGGGCTTGTGGAGGGGAGTCCAGGAAGGTTCTGGAGGAAGTGACAGTGACACAGGAGGGAGGGAGGAGTCTAAGGAAGAACATCCCACATGACAACCTGTGCCAATGGCCCTGGGCCCAAGGTCACACCTGACCAGGGCTTGCTTTTTTTTTTTCTAATTTACTTTTCCCCACATGGATATGCAATTGTCCTAATGCCATTTATTGAAAACTCCTTAATTTCCCCACTTTCTATCATATCAAGTTCTCATATATCTGTTTCTGGACCTTTTTTCTATACCATAGAGCTATACGTCCCATCCTTGCACCACTAGGGCTGTTTCATCACTATAACTTTATTTATTCATTTTGTTTTGGCCGTGCTGTGTGGCATGTGGGATCTTATGTCCCTGACCAGGGATCGAACCCGCGTCCCCTGCAGTGGAAGCTCGGAGTCTTAATCACTGGACCTCCAGGGAAGTCCCCAGGGCTTGCTTTGACATCCATGGAATGGTGGCAGGTGGGCACGGGGAGCAGCTGTCTGTGAGCCATCCTGGGTAGAAATGCAGGGTGGAGGGGAGGACAGATGGAGCTGGAGGGGAAGAAGCGGAGGAGGGAGGGAGGAAGGGAGGGAGGCCGGGGGAGAGACAGACAGAGAGTTTCCGGAGACAATAGCTCTGGCCGTGTCCTAGGGCATGAAAGCTGAAAATAGCTCCTAGTGCCGGGAGCCTTGGAGCCGGAGGCTGGGAGCCAGGGTGACTGGCTCTCCTCCCTGGTGTGTGTGTGTTGCGGGGGGGTGGGTGGCTCTGGGCTTCTCAGGCTGGGAATGGGGTGCACAGAGCAGGAACGGAGCAGGGACCCTTCTCTCTGGAACCTCGTGGGCCATCCTCAGCTCACAAAGCTGAGCCACTCCTTGCCCTACGAGTGGGGGGCTTATCCTCCCTGTCCCCTGGATCATACCCCCTCACACACAACTTCCCCGTGTGTGTTCCCAGCAACCAAGAGAATCTGTTTTTAAAAGATTTGGGGGAGGGGGGTAACCATACAAACAAGAGCAGAATGGATACTTTTTCAGGATATGAATGGCTCTGTGTAAGCCCACCCCCAGGGTAACCACAGTCCTGACCTCTAACACTCTTGACGAGTCAGCCTTGGTCTGTGCTTGCGGACCCACGGAAGCTTCCTCATTCCCTCCTTCAGGTCCCGACTCTCCCTCGGCGTCTTTGTGAGAAGCACCCGGGGAAGTGGGACTGCTAGGCTGTACTGCTGCTAGAACTCCACCTGGGCTCCACCAGGCTCCAGCCCCCCGCCCTGTCCACCTAACTGACCCTGAGGCACCTCAACTGGTAGGAGCAGCATCACCTTCCCTCCTGGGACTCGTGATACTTAAGGGAGACACCAAAAGACAAGCCTTTGGCTCCCTGGCTGGCAAAGAGCAGGTACTCAATTGTCATAAGTGTCCGTATCAGTGAGGGTTCTCCAGACAAACAGAATCCATATGGGGTGTGTGTGTATATACACACACACGTACATATGTACAAGCATACAAAAATATACAGCTGTGTACACATGCAGTATGCGTACACACATATACACATATAGTATATACAATACACACATACATATATACACACATACAAAGATATTTAGGTGTGCATATAGACAGTATACATACATACACATATAATATATGCAATACATACACGTACATACATATAGACACACATATACACCTACATATAAAAGCATATAGCATAAAAATATATATGTACTGTATATAGAAATTCATCGTATATATACATACATATATCATATATATAAGATATATACACATACATATATACAATGTGTACACACACACACCTATATGTAAATATGCGCATGTACATACACATATAAATTCATACGCAAGTGTGTATATAATAATATATTCATATATACATATAATACCTAGAAACATATTGGGGGGGAGGTGTCACGGTACGTCAAGGGGGGAAGTCGAACCCGCCACCCCAGGCCCCGAAGGGTCTCCCCGGGTCTCCACTTCGGGCCGGTGGGTGTGGCCGGGGGGCAGCTGAAGACGTGCGTGCATGCTTGCGTGCGTACGTGCGTGCGTTCGTGCGTGCGTGCGTGGGGGCGGGTCCACGGGGCGGGAGGCGCTCGCCGCGTGTGAGTGGTTCAGCTGGGCCCCGGCTCATTGTGCTTGCCTCACGCCGGCCCCAGTTGGCAGCAGCGCTGGAGGCCCCGGGCCTGTGACCACAAAGAGGGAGCCGGGGGCCGGACGGGAGCAGGCCGGCGGCGGCGGCGGCGGCGCCGGCTGAGGCCCAGGCCAGGCTCCCTCCCCTCAGCCTCCCGCCCGCCCGCCTGTCCCGCCCCCGCCGGCGGCGCCCCGCCCCTCCCCCAACCGCCAGACTAGCCTGGTGCGGGGGCCGCGCGCGAAAACGTGGGGGAGAAGCTGAGGCTGGAGTCGCCCGTGGTGGCCGAGCCCGCCGTCTACCCATGGCTGCTGCTGGTCTACGTGAGTGCCGCCCGTCCCCTCTTCCCGGACCTCCACCTCTCTTCCCCCACGGCGCGCGCTGAGCCCACCGAGTAACGGAGCGACTCGAGTCGCCAGACCCTCTTTGGAGCCCCCCTTCCCGCCCTGCCTGGTTCTCCGCGGCCGTTTCCAGCCCCCGCGCGCAGGGTGGGCAGAGGGGAGCCGGGGCCGGCCGGGGGCACAGACTCGGCCGCGGGGACCCCGCGCTTCCGAGGGGCGCCCGAGCCGGTCTGCCGTTGGCCCTGTAGGGCTGGGGACCCAGGTCCCCCCCTCCCCCGGCCTGGACTGCCGGCGGGCTTGCCCTTCCGTACTTTATGATCTGACATGTCGGGTTTCTTTTTCCTGGCCAGCTTTACCATTACCTGACCAGCTTTCCCAGCATCCCCTGATAATGTGTTAGATATTCAAGTTTTAGGGCCTGGTCCCAGCCCTATGGAATCAGCAACTCTGGTGGGGCTCAGTGATCTCTGTTACAACAGGCCCTCCAGATGATTTTTATTCACCTTAAAGTTTGAAAATATCTGCATTGTCAGCTGGCCGAAGCGTCCACCAGCAGGTGAAGGGGAGTGGCGCCTGGAAAAGATAGGGACTAGCCAAGGTAAGTACAGTAGCATTTGCCATGGTAGTAATGGAGAATGCCTTTTCTCCACTGGTTGGCACAGACTAGTATCTGGGAGCAGTGGCAGGGTTATTTAGGATGCTTTACATTGCAGTGTAGAGTGACCGCTGTCCTGGTTTGCCAGGGACTTCCCCTGTGTGAGCGCTTAAAATCTCATCCTGGCAAACCCCTTAGCCTTGGGTTTGAAAAACTTAGGGAATAACATGAAATTTAGGGGAAACATGATCTAGGTTTTGGGCAAGTCACAAGTGCTAATTAAAGCTAAGCAAGTATGGACAACATCTAGCCTTCTTTACCCCTTTGCGGGGAGGTAAATCTTGATTGGGTGAGAGGACTTATTGTTAAGAAATCTTTGTAGAAACATCCCCTTCTGCTTAGTCCGCTGGTTCTCCGTTCTGGCTAGACATTGGCATCGTCTGAGGAGAGTTAAAAGGATTGTATTGGTCTAGCATGACCAACCGTCGGTGTGAGGGTTTTTAAAAAGTGCTTCAGAGGATTCTAATGTGCAGCCAAATTTAGGTGCCACTGCTTAAGCTTTTGAACCGCTGCTATGTATTTTCACCTCATCTTGCTGTGAGAATATCCAACTGTAGTTGAGGTTTGTTGTTTTTCTTTTTCTTTTTTTAACTGTCTTATTATAAGATTTACTGTCTTAAATAAGATTGAATGGACAGAAAATCCTGCTAGTCCATCTGGTATAGCTGGATACCCAGAGTAATATCGTTAAGATATGTACCATTTAAGTATTGTGACTGGCCTTTTAAAAATTAACATATGCATTAAATTAGTATTGATAGTATAGATCTCTTTCGAAGTTGTCATGTTGGGGAGCTATACCTCTAATCTGCTGCCATTGCTAAATATCTGGACACCTCTTATTAGGAATTGCTTTTAAAAATCTTTAGGGATTAAAACCAAGATTGCTGTATTATTTGTACTGGGACCACAAAAACCTCACAGAGTTCCCCCGCTGTACCTTCTACCCCCATCTCTAACCCTTGGCAACTTGTAATCTGTTCTCCATCTCCACAGTTTTGTTATTTTAAGAATAATATGTAAACATAATCATGAATTACTTAATCTTCGGAGATTGGCTTTTAAAAACTTTTCCCTCGGCATCATTCCCTTGAAGTTCATTTCAATTTTTGCATATATTAATAATTTGTTCCTTGTTGCTCGGTAGTATTCTATCATAAGATTTTATCACAATTTGTTTCAACATTCACCCATTGAAAGACATTTGGGGAGTTGCCAGTTTGTGGCTATTAGAAATAAAACTGCTATGAACATTTATGTGTAAGTTTCTGTGGGAACTTCATTAAGTTTTTGTTTCTTTTGGATAAATGCTCAAGAGTACAATTACTGCATTGTAGGGTGAATCTACTTTTAGGATTAAAAGAGACTGTCAAGCTGTTTCTCAGAGTGGCTAAACCATTTTATTTTCCCACCAGTGATGTGATATAATTTTTCTACGTACTCGCTAGCATTTGATGTTGTCACTATACTTTAATTTTAGTTATTCTCTGATATCTCATTATGGTCTTAATTTGCATTTCCCTGATGGCTAACGATGTTGAACATCTTTTCATGTGCTTCTTTGCCATGTGTATATTCTCTTCCATGAAATGTCTGTTCCTGTCTTCTGCCTATTCTCTAGTTGGATTTTTTAAAGTTGTTTGGAGAGTTCTTTGTATATTATAGATACAAGTCATTTGTCTCCTATGGGATTTTCAAATATGTTTTCCCACTGTGTAATTTGAGTTTTCATCCACTTAAAAGGATCTTCTATGAAGCATTTTTAACTCATTTTGATGAGATCCAATTGATCAGTTTTTGCTTTTATTGATCATACTTTCGGTGTCAAGTCTAAGAATTATTCACCTAGTTGTAGATGCCAAAGATTTTCTCCTATTTTTTTTCTCTAAAAATGTCCTGCTTTTACATTTAAGATTATGATCCACTTTGATTTAATTTTTGTGTAAGATGTGTAAGGTTTAGGTTAAGGTTCATTGTTTGTTTGTTTGTTTTTGTCGAGGGATGTCCAACTGTTTCAGTACCATTTTTTGAAAAGTCTATTCTTCCTTGATAGCTTTTGCACTGCTGTCAAAACCAAGTTAAATGTATTTGTGTCAGTCTATTGCTGGGTTCTCTGTTCTATTCCATTGATCTATGTATCTACCCTCCATCATTACTGCGAAATCTTGAAATTGGGTAGATTAATTCCTCCCATTTTAATCTTCCTTTACAAATTGTTTTAGCTGTTCTTCAGCCTCTTCCTACCATATAAATCTTAGAATAAGCTTGTCTATATCCACAAAAACCTTGAGGGCATTTTAAGAGTAATTGTGTTAAGCCTCTTAACTTGGGGAGAATTGACAGCTTTATTATGTTGTGTTTTCTAATCTATGAACAAGGTATGTCTCCCTATTTGTTTGGGACTTTTAAAATTTTCTTCATCAGCATTTTGTAATTTTCAGTATAGAGGTCCTATAAATGTCTTATTGGGCTTCTATTTAAGTATTTATTTAGGTCAGTTGTAAATGGCATCACATATTTTTATTTAAGCTTCTACACATTTGTTATTAATATATAATTTGATAAAATTGTGTGGATCTTGTACTCTAAAACATTTACAAACTAATATTATTTCTCAAGCTTTATGTGGATTCCTTGGTATTTTCTCCATTTAGATTATCATCTCATCTTCAGATACAGACAGTTTTAGTTTTCCTTATTCAATATAATAGGATATATTACTATTCAACATTCAGGAGGATATATTCCTTCCTATTCAACATAGTAGGAATAGTTCTTTCATCTTTTAAATAAACTTTTTAAAAATTTAACTTTTAAATTTATCTGTTTATTTATTTTTGCTTTATTTTCTTACTAGAACCTCCAGTAATATATTTAATAAAAGTGGTGAGAGCAGATATCGGTGCCTTGTTTCTGATCTTACAGAGAAAGCGTTCAGTCTTTCACAGTTAAATATAATGTCTGTATAGGTTGTTTGTAGATCATCTTTATGAGTTTCAGTATGTTCCTTTTCTATTCCTAGTTTGCTTGGAGTTTCTTTTCTTCTTTTTTTAAAATCATGAATGGGATTGGATTTTGTCAAATGCTTTCTCTGCATTAATGATTAGGATCACATGACTTTTCCCCCTTAGTCTATTGGATATGGTAGATTACATTGTTTGATTTTCAAATATTTAACCAACTTTGCATAACTGGAATAAATACCACTTGGTCATGGTATATTATTCTTTTTATATATTTCTGGAGTTAATTTGCTAATATTTGGCTGAGGATTTTTACAGCCAATTTCATAAAAAATACTGGCCTGTAGTTTTCTTCTTTCTATACTATCCCAGTCTGGTTTTGGTATCAAGGTAATACTGGCTTCATAAAATTAATTAGGAACTGTTCCCTCTACTTCTGTTTCTTATCAAGTCATGTAAAATTGGTGTTAATTCTTTAAGTCTTGGGTAAAAGTGAAACATCTAAGCCTGAATATTTCTTTTGGGAGTTTTTAAATGAAAAATCAGTGTTTCTCATAGTTACAGGAAAATTGAGATTGTCTCTTTCATCTTGGCTGAGTTTTGGTAGTTTTGGGTGTAGACGCATTGGTCCATTTCATCCACATTTTTGAATTTATAGTGTAGACTTGTTCATAATAACTTGTCCCTTATTAACCTGCAGGATATGTCATGGTATCCCTGGTTGCATTTCTGATATCTGTGATTTGTGCCATCTCTCTTTTTATCTTTATCAGTCTTGCTACATCTTTCTTGATGAGATTGTTTATTTTGAAGAACCAGCCTTTTGTTTCATTGATTTCCTCCCCCCCCATTTTCCTGTTTTCAGTTTCATGGATTTTTGTTTCATCTTTATTATTTCCTTCTTTCTGCTTGTTTAGTGTTTTTTCCTCTTCCGTTTTTACTATTTTAATATAGAAAATTAGACTATTTCTTTGAAATATTTTCTTTCCCAATTTAGTGCTATAAACTTCCCTTTCAGCATTGCTTTCACTTTATTCCACAAATGTTGATCTGTTATATCTCCATTTTCTTTTATTCTATGCATTTAAAAATTTTTCCTTGACTTTTTACCCATGAGTTATTTGGAATTGTGATGTTTAGTTTTCATGTGATTGAAGATTTTCCTGTTGTCTTTCTGTTATTGATTTCTAGTCTGGTTCCATTATGGCTAGAGAATATACTCTCTATGATTTTAATTCTTTTAAATCTGCTAATGTTTTTTTTTTATCACCCAGTGTATGGTATATGAGTGAATGTTCCATGGACACTTGAATATGTATTCTGCTTTTATTGAGTGTGTTCTTTAAATGTCAGTTATATCCTGTTGATTGATGATGTTTTCAGTTCTTCCATACCCTTGCTGATTTTTGTCTCTGGGAGTTCTATAAATTGCTGTGTTGAAGTCTCAAATAATAATTGTGGATTTGAAATTCTCTCCTTTTACCTTTTTCAGTGTTTGCTTCATGTGTTTTGAAGTTCTGTTGTTTGGTGCACACACATTTAGTATCACTAGGTCATCTAGGTGGATTATTCCTGTTATCTTTATGTAATGACCCTCTTTGCCCCTAATAATTTCCTTTGCTCTGAAATCTACTTTATCTGATATTAATATAGCCATTCCTGCTTTTTCTGATGAATGTTCACATGATATACCTTTTTCATCCTTTTACTTTGAACTACCTATATCATGATGTTTAAAGTAAGCTTCTTATAGACAGTATAGAGTTGGATCATGCTTGTGATTTTTTCATCTACTCTTTCAATCTCTGTCTTTGACTTGGTTATTTAGATCATTTACAGTTAATGTAATTATTGCTATGTTAAAGATTAGGTCTACCATTTTATTTTTTGTTTTGTCTTTTACCTTAGTTTCTCAATCCTGTGTTTCTCTTATTTTGCCTTCTTGTGGGTTACTTAAACATTTTTTGGTAAGTCCATTTTAATCTAATTTATTTATAATCATTTGTGTATACTGTTTGTATAGTTTTCTTAGTGGTTGCTTTTGGCCTTACACTATACATATGTAACTTATCATAGCCTACTGGAATCTGTCTTTTATTACTTCAAGTGAAGTTTCAAAATTTTACTTCCATTTAGGTCTCTTAATAGTCCCCAGTTTTAAAGTATGATTTTCTGTAGTATTTCCTCTATATACATTGAGAACCACATCAGATGGTGTCATAATTTTTGCTTTGACCATCATAGGGAATTTAAGAAACTCATGAGACTAATGATAGTCTCTTATATTTATCCCACTTGTTTTCACCCATTCCATTTTTCCCCTTTTCTTTCTGAAGTTGCCAGTCTTCTGTTATTGTTTTTTTTTTATGTTTTCATAACACTAGGTGATATCTGGGCTTTCCAGTGCCATTGGATATGAGTTTCAGGAAACACTGAGCCTGGCTCACTTAATGCTACTGAGTTGGAGGGTTTGTATACGTTGGGCCTGTTGGCACAGCAGATGCTAGCAGATTAGACTAATGCTGATGGGACTAGTGCCACAGGAGGATGCATTCCCATTCAGGCTATGCTGCTGCTACAGTAGATCAAATCCCCCTCTACCCCAAGTGTGGGGCAGTGACCTGCTGCTGTCACTGCTTCTTTATTAGGCTGCTTTCGCCTCAGGTGTGTGGTGGGATCCCTTGGAAGCTGCTGCTGCTGTGAATCACAGGGTTAAATTCATTTTAGAAATACTTAAATATAAATATATAGCCTGGCTCTTGTAGGACCTCTGTATTTGTTTTTTATTGCTTTCATACGAATTACCACAAATTGAGTGACTCAAAACATCGTAAATTTATTACCTTACAAGTCTGACATTGGTCTCAGTTGAGTAAAGTAAAAGTGTTGGCAGGATCGACAGATGAATGGATAAAGCTGTGGCACATATATACAGTGGAATATTACTCAGCCATAAAAAGAAATGAAATTGAGTTATTTGTAGTGAGGTGGATTGACCTAGAGACTGTCATACAGAGTGAAGTAAGTCAGAAAGAGAAAAACAAATACCGTATGCTAACACATATATATGGAATCTAAAAAAAAAGAAAAAATGGTTATGAAGAACCTAGGGGCAGGACAGGAATAAAGACTCAGCCATAGAGAATGGACTTGAGGACACAGGGAGGGGGAAGGGTAATCTGGGATGAAGTGAGAGAGTGGCATGGACATATATACACTACCAAATGTAAACTAGATAGTTAGTGGGAAGCAGCCACAAAGCACAGGGAGTGGAATCCTGCAGTGTTTGCTGATGGGTCATTTTGGAAGAGCTGACTTTCAGTCTGAAGCTCTGCCTGTTTGCATCTGAAGAATCTGCATTTAAGGAGAGGGTGTATGAGGAAGGGGGTGTATGGGACAAAGGTGTCCTGGGTGCAGATGAGCCAGGACCTGACCAGCTGCCTTTTGTGTCCTCTGGTCCCATCTCTTGGTCTGTGCCTCATCTGCATCATCACTGTCCCCGCTGGCACCCCTGGGGTGTTGTTGTCTGAGTGAGATTCCCCTGGTGCCCCTGCTCTCCTCCCCTCCTCCTGCTGGTTGGGGAGGGAACTGCTTATTGTGTGGTCTGTACTCCTGAGGCACGAAGGACCCTGTAGCATGGACCTGCAGAGTGTGGGATGTGGTCCCAAGAGCATGGGGCCCACATAGGACACAACATCGGGGCATGACCAGTATTAGGGCTGCCTCATCACTGACAGGGAATGTTGTCCAGATCCTGCTCGGGAGGGTGTGGTGGGTGGCCTGGGACCCTAGAGGCCCCATTCCTATCCTGGAGCTTGGAAAGTGCATCCCCATGGGCTCCAGATTCACCCCATATCTCAGCCATATCCCTCTGTCCTGTCTTTGAACTCAGGAAAACGAGCTCTCTTGTCCACAACATAGGCCTGGTCCTGTTGGTATTAGGATTCTTTAAGTTAGGCATCCTGGGATAGCTCTTTTTAGGCCTGAGAAGGAACAACTCAGGAGTGTACAACAATTTCAGATGAAACTGATATTCAATGACTATCTCTAACTACTCGGTTGTTGACTTCTATTAGTCATTATTCTCCTGGTTTTAGCTCTGATGTGGGGATTACAGAGGAGTCAACATTTAAATCTTCATAATCTGTGTATTTGTAGCTTCAGTATCATTACTGACCCATAGTTTTTATGGTTTGGGAAGAGTTATTGATTTCATGTGTCACGTAAAGGATTCACAATGATGATAGGGCAATTAAGATTACAATAATGGCTAGTAAATTGTTCACATTTTCTCTACCTGTGCATCTATTCTATGCATATGAGTTAGTTTAGATGTCAATATTAGTGAAATGATATAGAGGACTAGAGAACTTATTTTAAAAATCACTATTAATGTGTGATGATGAAAATGTAAAAGTCCTTCCGTAATCGGTGATGTTGTATCTTGAGAGCCTAGATGAAACTGATATGCCTTAGTGATATACAGGATTTTAGCCTATGATTTAACTTTGACAAAGCTACATCACTTTTTACTTTTATCTCATTTATTGAGAAAGACATAATTGTTATGGTGTTGGCTTGAAACTGGTTGAGAAGGACTTGAGTCCTTCCTTATTTTACATTTACATAGGTAGGATCTTGAAACATAGGATATGGTGGAGGGCATTCGTGTAACCATTCTAGGTTAGGAGTAGCAATTTCCACTGCTAAGACTTCTTGTTTAGACGCAAATGCTTTTCAAAGTATGAAGATTATTAGCATTACTGCTGCTACTGAGATGAATGAGCCTAAAGATAAAATATTTCATGTTGTGTGTGCCTCAGGGTACTCAGACTAATGTAGTGACATCCCTGAGAGGCCAAGAAAGTGCTGCAGGAAGTCATATTTACTACTACAAATATACTTGTGAAGTGAATTTTTGCTCATGCTGAGTTAACTGTATAACCTGAGAATAGTGGGAATCAGTGTAGGAAGCCTCCTATAATAGTGAAGACTGCTCCCATGGACATTAGGTCATGGAAGTGTGCTACTACATAGTATGTATCCTGGAGGACAATGTCTGGGGATGAGTTGGCTAAGATGATTCCTGTCAAACCACCTACTGTAAAAAGAAAAACTAAAGCCTAAAACTCATAGTATAGTGGGAGGTCATATAATATTACCTCCGTGAACAGTTGCTAACCAGGGACTTCCCTGGTGACACAGTGGTTAAGAATTCGCCTGCCAATGCAGGGGACATGGGTTCGAGCCCTCGTCTGGGAAGATTCCGCATGCCGCGGAGCAAAAAGCCCGTGCACCACAACTACTGAGCTGCCCTCTAGAGCCCGCAAGCCACAACTACTGAAGCCCACGCGCCTAGAGGCTGTGCTCTGCAACAAGAGACGCCACTGCAATGAAAAGGCCGTGCACCGCAACCAGAGAAAGCCCACGTGCAGCAACCAAGACCCAACGCAGCCAAAAAAAAAAGAAACGAGAAAGAAAACTTAAATAAAGAGTTGCTAATCAGCTAGATACTTTTACTCCTGTAGGGATAGAAGTAATTACGGTAGCTGATGCAAAGTATGCTCCTGAGTCAACAGCTATCCCTATGGTAAACATATGATGGGCCCACAAGAGAAATCCTAAAAAGCCAGTGGACATGACTCATACTAGTCCCAAATAGCTGAAAGGCACTTTTTGTCCTAAATAGTATGTAATGATATGTGAGATTATAACAAAGCCTGGTAGGCCATGAATACAGACTTCAGGGTGACCAAAGAGTCAAAATAGCTGTTGGTATAGGATTCAGTCTCCTCCTGCAGGGTCAAAGAAAGTAGTGTTTAGATTTCTATCTCTTAACAATATGGCAATTCTGGCTGCTCAGACTGAGAGTGGTAATTATGTAATATGTCTATAGTTGGGAAAGATTAAACAAATACTGGTGTTTGGTATTGGGATATGACTGCTAGTTTTGTATTAAAGACTATAGTAATAAAAGTAATAGCACCAAGAATTGAAGAGACACCTGCTAAATGTAAGGAGAAAATGGTTAGGTCGACAGAGGCTCCTTCATGGGCCAGATTGCAGGCTAGAGCTGAATATAGGGTTCCACTTGTACCAGAACCAGCTTCTACTATTGGTGATATGAGTAGGAGTAAGAATGATGGGGGAAGTAGTCAAAAGTTTATATGATATATTGGGGGAAATGCTACCTCAGGTGCCCCAGTTATTAGTGGCCCAAGTCAGTTTTCAAACCCTGAAATCATAATGGGTACAACTATAAAGAAAATTATTACAAGTGCAGGGACTGTTATGACTACCTTACAGATTTGGGCATCTCCAAGTAGCGCTCCAGGTTAGCATAGCTCAGCCAGGATTAATATACTTAAGGCGCTGCCTGCTACTCCAGCTCAAGCACCAAATAGTAAAGATAAAATGCCGATATCTTTGTGATTTATTGAAGATAATCAGCAGTGTATGAACAGAGGTAAAATGACTGAGCTAGCATTCGACTGTAAATCTAAAGACAGAGATTGAGCCCTCTTTCTGGCAAACCCTGTGGTGAATCAACAGATTGAATTGTAACTTGAGAGAAGCAGCTTCAATTCTGCTGGTGATTTTCCTGCCTTTTTTTTTCTTCTTTTTTCTTTCTCAAAGGCAGGAGAAGTAGATTGAAGCCAGTTGACTAGAGGATTTGCCTGTTAACTAAAATTTCCTGGGGTTAAAACTCATCAATCTCGTAAGGATTTGGCTTAATTACAGTGTTTGCTTTGCATTCAATTGATATAGGAGAAAGTCCTGCAGTCCTTATTTTTAGAAATTAAGTAAATTGTACTTGTTTAGGGTTTTGAAAGCTCTTGGTCTAAACTAACCTAAATTCCTAGTCCAGCACTGATAGGATGGGTGTTATGGGTAGTAACCGTGTGGCTATTATGATGAGTAATGATAGGAAAGTTATTTGTTTTGTATGTTCAAATTGTTGTACTTTTGTGTTGTTTAATGAAGGGAATATAGTTAGTGATGTGGAGTATGTTAGCTGCAAGTAGAAATATATGCTGAGGACTGCTGTGATGGCTATTAGTGTTGGTAGAATGATGTTATCATTTTTGTTATCTCTTGGATAATTATTCATTTGGGTCAAAACCCTGATAATGGTGGGCGACCTCCTAATGACACTATAATGCTGAGGATAAGGATCCTGATGGGAGGTGTTTTATCTCATGTGTGTGATAATGATACCCTTGTAGTACATGATCTGGGTATAAATAGGAAGAAGATAGTGTTGTTATGATATAAATTAGTATGTTTAGGATTGTTATACTTGGAATATACATTATAATAGCTGTTATTCATCCTATATGGGCAACTGATGAGGAGGCTGTAATTTTTTCCAGGTGAGTATGGCTAAGTCTGCCTCAGCGTCCAACTATGATTTATAATATCACTATGATTAACAGTATGTTTAGGTTGATGGATGGTGACATGTGGTATAAAACTGATAGGGGTGCAATTTTGTCATGTTGATAGCATCAGGCCTGCTGTTCATGGAATGCCTTGAGTTACTTCGGGCACTCAGAAGTGAAATGGGGAATGTCCTACTTTTGTGACAAGGACGATTGTCATGATAGTGGATGCTGCTGGATTAAAGATTTTTGTAATTCATTGTGTTCTTTGACCAGAGTATATTAGATTAATGATAATAGCCATTATAAGTAGTATTGATGTGGTGGATTGTTTTAGAAAATATTTGTTGGATGCTTCTGTAGCTTATGGGTTCATGTTTTTTATTAGAATGGTGATACCATTAACCAGTGTGAGCTTGTTACTACAATTATATTTCCTGAAATAATGGTCAGTAGAATGATAGTAAAAACAATGAGAGTTTATTAGTACAGGAAGGATATACAACAATATTTTGGGGGTATGGGCCTTGAAGCTTTCTTAGAGAACCTTACTATATAGCATTGTGGTGTAATGTGGTAGCATGGAGAATGTAAAATTCTTAGAAATAAGTTCAATTCCAGGAATAAGCGCATTTAAACCTCTATCATTTACTTTATCAAAGTAACTCTTTAGTCAAACATAATTCTTAAGTTTGCTGTGGGTTGCCTGGTATGATGACAGGTAGTGAAAACTCTCATATACATAGGGCTAATGTTAGTAGTAAAAAATATTTTTATAAGAGATGTATACGTTGATCATATCAAAATTGTGGGTAGGATGCTTGAATTCATAGAAAGGAGATTGTTAGATGTGTTTTAATGATGACTTGGGCTGTATATAATTCTGGCACGTAGGGATTGTCAAATGCTCCTAAAAATAGAATGTTGTGAAAATGTTTATTATAAGGAAATTGACATATTCTCTAGGAAGGACGGGGTGAATGGGCCTGCTACATTTTCTACATTGAAGACATATACAGGTTTTGATTCTACTTCTGTTAAATCAAGTGGGGCTTCATTGGATTTCTGCTACTGCGGAGATAATCAAATTCTGGGTAAGGGTCAGGAGAAAATTAGTCATAGGTGTTCTTGTGTAATAATTACTGTTGAAAGTGTAAATGATCCATTTAGCATTAGGACTGAGAATAGAATAACTGCCAGCAAGACTTCATATGAGATTGTCTGTGCTACTGTCCGTAGAGCTCCAGTGAGTGAGTATTTTGAATCTGAAGCTCGACCAGATCAGAGGATGGAATAAATGGCTAGGCTTGATATGGCTAACATAAATAGTATGCCTACATTTATATTAATTAGTGGATAAGATATGGGAAGAGGAATTCATGTTGTGAGAGCCATGGTTAAGGCTAGCATTGGGGCAATAATATATAAATTGATGATGTTGATGGTCATGGTGGTTCTTTAAGAAATAATTTGAATGTCTCAGTAATGGGTTGTAATAATCCATAGGGGCTGATGACTTTTGGCCCTTTCTGGATTTGTATATAGCCTAGGATTCTCCATTTAGTTAATATGAGGACTGCTATGGTGAATTAAATTGGGTACTTTGTGAAAGAATGTTGATTATAAACATATTCTTAGGAAGAGAACTTGAACCACTGCAGATAAATGTTTCAGTTTTACCTAATTACCGGGCTCTGCCACCGTAACAAACCCTGTTCTACAGTAGGGTATGTATAAATTAACTGAATGTAGATTATATCATCATTTGGTTTGAAGACATTTTGTAAAGTAAGCCGTATTGCTCTTGTCCTTTCATACTGGAAGAAATCTGCAATAGACAGAAACCAACCAGGATGACTCCAGTCTGAACTCAGATCACGTGAGACTTTAATCGTTGAACAAACAGACAGTTAATAGCAGTTATGCCATTGAAATGTCGTGATCCAGCATCAAGGTCATAAAACATATTGCCGATATGAACTCCAGAATACAATTACTCTATTATCCCTAGTAAAACTTGTTCCGTTGATCAGTGGTTTAGAAGAACAGGTGATAAAGCATTTTGACTAGCTGGTCTAGATTTTAATCACTCAGAGGCAGTTTTATTCTCCAAAAAATAAATGGCGCACGGGCTCAAGGCACACCATCTTCAGTACTTGTGGCACGCAGGCTCAGTAGTTGTGGCCCACTGGCTTAGTTGCTCCGTGGCACGTGGGAAATTCCCAGACCAGGGATCGAACCGGGTCCCCTGCATTGGCAGGCGAATTCTTAACCACTGCATCACCAGGGAAGTCCCAGAATCGCAGTCTCCCTTTTAATATACCTTAAGCCCAAAGAATCCATGGAAAATTGTTACAGAAAATAAGACAAAAAAATATTGTAAGGACTATAACAGAAGCATATAATACACAGTTCATATAGACACATCCCAAGCAGTTACAAAGTATATTAAAAGGGAGACTGCGATTTTAAAAAAATAAGATAAATTATACCCACAAACTCCTAGTCTTTCCTGAAACATTGCAATCTGAAACCCTATTGTAGGAAGCAGAAGATTCCAGGAGACATTCTACAAATGAAGGACTCTAAACCCTGTGGTTGGAAAAGGGATTCTGGAAGGAAGGTATCCTCACCCAAGGAGAGCAGGTTCCTATACTTCTCTAACATCACACCCCTGTACAATTCCCATTGATCTTGGTCCAGGCATTGTCACTCCTCTTGAGAGAAATCTATGGCCACATCCTGGAATGGCAGCAGTCCCTGAAATTAAAAGTACACATGCCATGTGGCCACGGGAAGAGTTCATAATGTGACCCAAGAAGAAAACAGCAAGTTAAGAGAAGTGCTTTTAATTTAGAAGACTGTCTTCAATTATCCACTAATATATATATATTTACAAAGTAACTTTCTCTACCTTATTTGTAACTACAAGAAAAGAGTATGGCATGTGATCCACAAAACCAGTGTAGAGACTATACTTATCTGGAAAAGAAATGATAAAATGATGGTTTCAACACAGGCATATGCATTTTTGAGTGTTTTATTTATATCAAACTGGATAAAATGTGTGTATTTCTCAGACAGAAAAGACATGTCGAGGTAGAAATGTACCTTTCAACTATTCATGGGTACCCAAGTACACTGGGGAGATTGTAAAAGTGCAGATCGTGATTCAGTAGGTCTGGTGGGCCTGAGTTCTATTTTTTCCTCAAGCTCATTTTTAACTAGTGATGCCACAGTCTCTGATTCATTAACCACAGTTGGGAATAGCAGAGACATAATTAGAAAGGTAAAAATTCGTATTTAACTTTGAACTTAAAGTGTTTTATGGATTTTACACCTTTAATAGAATAGTAAGCACAGCAGCAACAATCATTTGTGAATATTTACTATAGACTGTATCTTTCTTTCTTGTGTAGGATTCCAGGAAAAAGGCCTGGGCTGCGGCCACAGTGGGCGGGGCCCCCAGGCCGGGCCGCCCCTCCAGGACCCCCGGAAGGGCTCCTGGAGGCTCCAGGCGGCTCCTCCCCCGGCGCCGCCCTCCCTCCCGGAAGGCCTGGGGGCAGAGCGGTCCCACCTCCTCGCCCAGAACGATCCCGCGTTTCCGCAGAGCTGGAACTCCCGGCTCGGGGTCTCTTGCCTCCGCCGTCACTAAAGTGCCCCGGAGCCCGAGGGGAGGGCGGCCTCACTGAGGCTGCCGGCTCTGGAGGGGCCCCGGCCGCCAAAGCCGCGACAGTCCTGGGGACCGCGGGCCGGGTAAGTGGGCGCCAACCCTCCTCCTGGTCTGGTGCCCGGGCGTCAGTGCAAGACCAGCTTCTGAGGGGCAGGGGTTCGCTGCCACCCACCGCTGCTGTGCAGAAAGAGCAGCCCCTAGCGTTCTGGTCCCGGGGAACGTCGGTCCCTTCTCTCGCCCCTGCCCTCGGCCTGGCTCGCGGGGCCTGGTGGGCGTGGGGAGTGGGTCGGCCTGAGCGTCCTGAGGGGAAACGGGGAAAGGGAGGCCCAGGGTCCGGTTGGAGCGTCAGCGCCCCTCCTCCTGACTGCGGGGAAAGCGGCTGAAAACGCATCCCCAGGCTCGGAGGTCCCTTGTTCAGCCGAGTCTCTCTGCGCTCCTTCCTCCCTGAGCTAAAGTACTGGGGGGAGGGGACAGGGGAGGGGAATGGCGCAGGTAATGGGGAACATCAAAAGGTGATTGTTAACTAAGGAAAACCAGCTCTCCCAAGGTGAGGAATGTAGCGCTTTTCTTTGTATGGGAAGATGCAAGCGTCTGGGCTCACTGAAATCCTTCCTTTGATATGCACCTCAGCTCTCTGGGGCCAGCATTCTGTATTTGCATATCCTGAGTTCCTCAGGGCCTGCCGGCTCACACGGGAGGGCTGCAAGTGCTGATGCCTGTGACATCCTTTTTTTACTGATATGGCAAGAAATATTCCATTTCTCACAGGCTTGAGGGGCAGAGAGTGAAAAAGAGTAGGAGAATCTCACTCAGCATGTAATTTGGCATATATATATATATATATATATATATATATATATATATATATATATAAAATATTTATATTTAACTGTGCTAATAGAGGCTCTCAATTCCAATCAATTTGTACTACTGCCCTCTATGTATTAATTTCATCAATATCATATGATAAATGCCTATAAAGTTGACGTAATCCATTTAAACAGGATAATGATTTTTAAAGGAAACATAATAGAAATATAACAACAAAACCCTTACCACCAAAGGCTGTGTGTGGAACAACCTAAATACATGTTCCATTGTTAAAATATTGAAAGATGTATTCAGTAGAAATATCAACAAAATGAAAAATAATAAGGGCAACGGAATGCTGAAATGTTGTATCTTTATCATTAAAGTGGCAGAAAATCATTTATTAGTAGGCAGTGAGGGCAGAGGATGCCTGATTTTTATATCTTTTTCATATTTGTGCAGTTGTTTCAGCAAGTAACTTAAAGACAAAATGGAAAAACAAGGAGGTTTGTGCCTGAGATCATGTTGATGTGAAACCAGGGATGGCCACCTTGTGCCAGGTGCGTGAAGTTTACCTGGCCAGGTAGACCGCAGAGCTCCTGAGAAGCCAGGGTTGGAATTCTTCTGCTGGGTGCCCCTTAGCTTCTGTGACTTGATTGATTTTGAGTCATGTTGGGGGATAGACCTGATCACAGGAAATGGGTGGAAATAGAGTGATTTGGGGAGCAGCTAACGACATTCATCACAGCTCATGGCCTGATTGAATTTTAAAGAAACAGGAAAACAAATGCTTCTTATGGAATCAGAGAATGTGAGGGCTGGACAATCCCAGAAAATGAGAAACACCCATCCCATTTTCCAGATGAGAAAACAGAGGCCCAGCAAGGTGAAATCCCTCACCTAAGTTGCACCTGTCTCTCCTCCCCACTACATGGTTCATGAAAGTAGGACTCTTCCTGTCTTGATCACTGCTGAACTCCAAACAGGGCCAGGCATCTAGCAGCTGCTTCAAAAATTTTGGTTGGGCTTCCCTGGTGGTGCGGTGGTTGAGAATCTGCCTGCCAATGCAGGGGACGCGGGTTCGAGCCCTGGTCTGGGAAGATCCCACATGCCGCGGAGCAACTCGGCCTGTGAGCCACAATTACTGAGCCTGCATGTCTGGAGCCTGTGCTTGGCAACGAGAGGCCACGATCGTGAGAGGCCCGCGCACAGCGATGAAGAGTGGCCCACGCTTGCCACAACTAGAGAAAGCCCTCGCACAGAAACGAGGACCCAACACAGCCATACATACATACATACATACATACATAAAAAGAATGTAAGCAGACAAGAATAGCATTAAAAAAATAAAAAATAAAAAAAAAATTTTGGTTGACTGGATGAACAACGCTATTTCTTTCTTTCTCACTCTTATTCAGGACTGTGCCAAGAACTCCCCAGGTTGCAATGTAATTTGATAAATGTAAATATTAATTGAGTTTTGTTGTGATGAGGGCTTAGGCTTTGAAGGTTACAGACTTGGTTCAGATCCTGGTTCTGCCACTCAATAGCTGTTTGGCTTTGGGAAAATTACTAAACCTCTCTGAGCTTACTTCCTCCTTTGTAAAGTGGGGATAAAACTATCTGAGCCAGCAGAGCACCTGCATCAGGGATGTGTACTAAGTATTGGTCTTTCTCACTCTCCCACTCCTTCCCTCTGTTCTTCCCCAAGAAGATGTATAGAAGGATATAGTAGTTTTTTAAAAAAATTAATTATTTTTGGCTGCGTTTGGTCTTCGTTGCTGCGTGTGGGCTTTCTCTAGTTGCAGTGAGCGGGGGTTACTGTTTGTTGCGGTGCGCGGGCTTCTCATTGTGGTGGATTCTCTTGTTGCGCTTGTTGTGGAGCACCGGCTTTAGGCGCGCAGGCTTCAGTAGTTGTGGCCTCCAGGCTCAGTAGTTGTGGCACATGGGCTTAGCTGCTCCGCAGCATTTGGGATCTTCCCTGACCAGGACTCGAGCCCAGGTCCCCTGCCTTGGCAGGCAGATTCTTAACCACTGCGCCACCAGGGAAGTCCAATATAGTACTTTTTAAAAAGGGGTTTTAATTTATTTCAGAAAATATACATTTTTCTTGTAGAAAAGTTTATTCCCCTATAGAAACATAAACACGCAAACCACTCCAAATGCTGTATTCTATGGGTTAGATATTATCAGTCACATTTTATAAGTAATTGGGCAAATGCCAAAGCACTAGCGACTGGGGAGTAAGAAGACTCAAATCTGGGGTGCCCCCCACCCCAATTTCAAGAGCATGGTGTGTTTTTCAAATCCATGTTTCATCTGGTCTTTGTTTCTCATCCATATTCTGTGTCTGCCTTTCTCCAGAAGGCTCAGATCCTCCTCTTTCACACCCTCCCGGCTGGCTGTGCCCCAGCTCCCGCCCTGGAACCTCTGCATGCCTGGGTGTGCCTGCTCCCCCTGTGCATCACCAGCTTTGCCAGGGAGCTGCTGTATCGTGCACTGCTTGCTGTGCCCAGAGTACCTGGACCCTTCTGGTACATGAAGTACACCCTCATCACCATGTGTGCACGCCCATCCCCTTACCTTATATCCTGCCTCTAAGCCAGGGTTGGGGGTGACTACAGTGTGCATTCAGCTGTGTGAGGTGCTGGGATCAAAGTGAAGTTCCCAACTTTTGAAGTTGCAGGCTTGAGGGGCATACAGTGATTTAAAATCAGGTCACCTGACTTAAAGGGGGGACTGATTGATTTAAAGCCAAGGCAGCTGACTTAAAGCCTGCGTCCCTCAGCTGCAAGACGAGACCAGCTTTGGCGGTGCACGGGTTCGCTCCAAGCCAGGACTGCTGTTCAGGAAGAGCTTCCAGTAGTGCCTTAGTGCAGGGGGACTTGGTCCGTGGTCTTGCCCCTGCCCTCAGAGGGGGGCCACCTGCTCTTCTGGAGAATCAGGGAGGGGGAAGTGCAGAGTCCCAGCTGGAGTTGCGTCACCCTTGTCTGATGGCAAGGAAAGGGGGGCGGGGCTGTGTGGTGTCCTGGGGCTGGACTCACCAGGTTGACTCAGCCTCTCAGCCCCCTAACCTCCCCTCACACACCCCACAAGAGTTTTCAGTAATATGTAATTGCGCCTTAGGTTCTCCGTCTTCAAACTCATACCCAGGCTCCCAGATCCCTTGATTCAGCCTATTCCTCTGTGCTCTTTCTTCTATTACATACAGTCCGAGAGGGAGGGGCTGGGGGATGGGACTGGAGCGATCCCGGCAGCACTGGCCTCAGCTGACTAAAGAGATCCGGGGCCTGCGCTATCACACGTGTGCGAGGACCCTTAAGGCGGAATCGAGGGGGCCAGTTAGAGGCAGTGCTTGCTGCCTCAAGTGAGTATGGATCACCGTCGGGTGGGGAGCACGCTGACCCCTGAGAAGTACTGTTAGGAGGATGTGTTCCTCCTTCGGCTTCAAGGACGTGGGTGGGCTTCAGGGCTCCAGTTCCTCTCCAGGCCTCCAGGTCCGACTGCACCGCAGCGGGCTTGCAGACCTGTCTTCCTGTCCCAGAACTTGCCAGGCTCCAGGAAGAATCCAGACTGCAGAAATGGTGCCTGAGCACTCCAGCGTAAGAAGTGCTGTCCCTGGGGACCCAACAGTGGAGGGAGGAAGGGTGAAGGGACTGGGGGTTAGGGTCGGGAGGGGTGGCTGCCCTGGGAGACATTGAGAGAGAAATATCGCCCCCCACACCCCTGCCCCTGCAACTGACCCATCGATGCCATAGGATCTCAGGGCCTTTTAGTCAGAGATGCCTCTGCTTCTTTACTCCTGTGTTCAAAACTATGCAAAACCAACTCTTCATCCTCTTGCTGCCTTGCCAGGACTTTTAAAGCACTGTTCTTTTGAAGCACTCGTTCCCTAAACTGCAGTTTGGAGCTGTCCCAGCTATTTAAAAGTGTTCTCCTTAAACTGAGACTAAATCCTACTCTTTTGGGAAAATGTCCTTAACTTCATTGGAGATCATCTTTTCTGCCCATTTCTTCCTTCTACTGCCCTCTTAAGAACCCCTGTGCTCAAAGAGCTTGGTGATTTATTTTTTGCTTGATGTCAAAAAGAAACCTTCCCCATGCACCCCAAAAAGCTTTCCTGGATCATAGGTGTTTCACAACCATGACAGTGTTTTGCAGTTAGTATACACTGGGTAGAGTGCCTAGCAATCCCTCCAAGAGCCAGAGGTGAGCAACACCTTTGCTTAGTTGATTGGATGTCCTTCAAGTTTAGGAAGGTACCATTCTTATGACCCAGGAGATAAGACAGAGCCCTGGATGGCTGTGGCTGTGATTAGATAACTTCTGATGATTTTATTTCCCTTACTGAGCTGCTGCTTCTAGGTTAATTTCATTTCATTACCTGTCCATTTTTAAAGAAAGACTGACAAAGTCACTGGAATAGGTCAGGAGTCTGAGCTCAGGGTTGGTCAAAGGTACTCACAGGGAGGAAGGTGGATAAAAATAGGTGGGTAAATAGGAGGGTTGGCAAGTACAGCCAGGACACCCGTGTTCATCGTGCATACTAATAAAGGCCAGAATCTCCTCATTTATCTCTGGTGGGAAGTTCTGATGGTTTCACAGGATCAAATTCAAGTCATATTCAAACTAGGGGCTTTCCCTGAGCATAAAAGGAAGTATCCATCCCTAGCAGGAGTCGCTGCAGAGGAATAAAGACGTAGCTGTAGAGAATGGACTTAAGGACACAGGGAGGGGCAAGGGTAAGCTGGGATGAAGTGAGAGAGTGGCATGGACATATATACACTACCAAAGGTGAAATAGATAGCTATTGGGAAGCAGCTGCATACAGCACAGGGAGATCAGCTCAGTGCTTTGTGACCACCTAGAGGGGTGGGTTAGGGAAGGTGGGAAGGAGACACAAGAGGGAGAGGATATGGGAATATATGTATACGAATAGTTGATTCACTTTGTTATACAGCAGAAGCTAACACAACAAGGTAAAGTAATTATACTCCAAGAAATATGTTAACAATAGCAACAACAAAAAAAACCCAAATCTAAGTCAATCAAGCCAACGGAGACATTGTATGTGTTTATAGTTCAAGAAATCCACAAGAGAATCCTTTATTCTGTAGGCAATGAATTGTCCATTCGAAAAGAAAAAAACTTTCTAAAATGTTGTTTTTCCATTTATTGTTCAGAACATCCTTTTTATACCTCTGAATTTCTTACTATTCAAAGCCAAGTCACGTGAGTTACAGGGAAGCAGCTGATTGATTTAAAGTTGGGTCATGTGATTTAAAAACCAGTGGCAGTTGTTTGATTTAAATCCCAGTTAAATGACATGAGGAAGGGGTGCTAGAAACTGCTTTTTCATCTCTGGCTCAGAATATCATATTTACCTTGGTTCTTCTTATGATTTAGAAAACTTGTGCTGTCTCTCCTTGGAATCATCAGGAGAAAAATACAGTATTTCAGGTTCATTCTTGATACCAACTTCTCACAGTTAAGGTGTATTGACTAAAAGATCTTCCTTCTTCAAGAGATTCCAAACTTCTGTAAGACACTTCATTGTAATTGGAGAAAAAAGAAGAATGAAATCAGGCCAGCAGCTGCAGGAGACCAAGGCAGCCCTCATGACTAGGGAAGGAGAAGGAAGGGCTGAGAGTTGGCTTTAGAGCAGACAACCTCCAGAGGGCGCTGAAGCACGGGCAGAGCCCAACTGCCACTCCCAGTTTGGCACTCCAGGGTCAGATTTGGGTTTGGAGATGGGGTTGCTGTAACCCCAAGGAGGTGAGCAGAGAGGAGGAGTTGATTACCTCTGATTATCCTCTGACTCTCTGATTTGATTATCCTCTGACTCTCTGGCCCAAATTGCCTGACGTCACAGGGGGGGGGCAGAGTTTTGCTTTCAGCAACTGATGGGACACTTCCAGGCTGGTCGGGTCGCCCAGTGGCCCGACAGCCTGACAGGCTGACTGCGGTATGATCGCCCTTCTTTTCTCCAGAATCTGTACATCAGGAGGTGCATGGGTGTGGGAGCCCATTCACCGCCACCCCCCACCCCCAGGGGGGATGGCACCTTCCCTGGCTGTACCCTATGATCACCAGGTGCTTGAAATGAATGCAAGATTTTTGACTTCAAGGAAAAGCTCACGTAACCACTTCTGCCTCATAATGTGTGGGATTTACTATAATGGAAGGACATTATAAAGAACAGGTAGAAAACTCACCTGTTGGTCTCCATGTAGGAGTTAATTTTGCATGAATCCCTCCTACATGAGTAGATAGCAGAGGTTTATTTTTGTTCCCGTGTGTGTAGTTGTGTCAGAGGATGTAGGTATGGTGATTTGAAGCCGTCAAAGAAATATTCTCAGAACTCTCAAGACTTCTCTTGATTGGAACCGAAAGAGACCTGGAAAAGGAGGAAAAGAAAAGGAGGAGGGAGAAAGAATGACTGTTTCTCAGTAAATTCACCTTCCTGGTTGATTGTTCTCTCTTCTCATTTCTTTTAACTTCCATGTATGTCTAGTGGAATAATGTAGAAAGGCTGATTTTTATGCTTTAAAAGATTTTACATCACAAAGAAACTAGAAGTGGCTAACAGAACTTATTCAAATCAATTTTACCTAGAGACTTTGATATTAAATTTGTATACTGAAATGGGTTTATCCAAATTTTCTCTTTCTTTTTGAGTGAATATTTGTAACATATTTTTGTAGATAATAATTTATCCTAGATATACAAAATTGTGAGAATGGGTACCATTTTTTACCACTTAAATGATTTCTTTTAAATGAATAGATTGTACACTTTAAATGCCAATGTTGTGTCTTACATGTTGTGTTTTAATTCCTGATTTCCAAAACTTGTGTTTATTTAATTGATTTCTATCTAATAATCTGTCTCCCCTTTATTGTTTCTTACTTTATATTTTATTGATCTATAGTTAATTTACATTATTATATTAGTTTCAGAGGTACAACAGTGATTCATAAATGTTTAGGTTCTTCTCCATTTATAGTTATTATAAAAGAGTGGCTATATTCCCCATGCTATACAGTACACCACTGTAGATTATTGATTTTATACATAGTGGATTGTACCTCAAAATCTCCTACCACTATTTTGCTCCTCCACCCTATCTCTCCCTGCTGGTAACCACTAGTCTGTTCTTTAATCTGTGAGTCTGTTTTTTTGTTGTTGTTGTTTGTGTTGTATTCAAATTTTTAGATGCCACGTGTAAATGATAACATACCATGCTTGTTTTCTCATAACATACCATGCTTTTTTTCTCATAACATACCATGCTTGTTTTCTCTGCGGCTTATTTTACTAAGCATAATACCCTCCAAGTCCATCCATGTTCTTGCAAATGGCAAAATTTCATTTTTTGCTGAAGTCATCATAAAAAATCTTTTTTATCCACTAAGCTATTGATGAACACTTACTTTGACTCTGTATCTTGGCTATGGCAAATAACACTGTTATGAACATTGGGGTGCAGTTATTTTTTTGAAATAGTGTTTTTGTTTTCTTCTGATATACCCAAGAGTGAAACGGCTGGATATTATGGTAGTTCTATTTTTAGTTTTTTGTGGAACCTCCATTCTGCTTTCCACAGTAGCTGCACTAATTCACATTCAAATCAAGAGTGTACAAGAGTTTCCCTTTCTCCACATCCTCACTAACCTTTGTTACTTGTGATCTTTTTGATGACAGCCATTCTGACAAGACTGAGGTGATATATCTCATAGTTTTGATTTGCATTTTACTGCCGATTAGCTATGTTTAGCATCTTTGTGAGTTCTGGCTGTCTATCTGTATATTTTCCTTGGAAAAGTGTCTATTTAGGTCTTCTCATTTAAAAAAAAAGATTTTGGGTGTTTTTTTGATACTGAGTTGTATGTGCTCTTTCTGTAGTTTAGCTATGAACCCTTGCTTAGTCATCTTTTTGGTGTTAACCTCTTATCATGTGCAAATATTTTCTCTCCTTCAGCAGGTTGTCTTTTCATTTTGTCTTTGGTTACCTTTGCTGTGCAAAATCTTTTAAGTTTAGTGAAGTCCCATTTTTTTAGTTTTGCTTTTGTTTCATTTGCCTTAGTAGATTGAACTTAAAACTGTTGCTATCATTTATGTTGAAGAATGTTCTATATTTTCCTCTAGGGGTTTTATGGTTTCTGGTCCTACATTTAGGTGTTTATTCAGTTTTGCATTTATTTTATATATGGTGTTCTAAAATAATCTAATTTTATTCTTTTCCATGTAGCTGACCAGTTTTCCTAGTACCACTTATTGAAGAGACAGTTTTTTCTCCATATTGCCTGCTTTGTCATAAATCAATTAAATATAAGTGTGTGGGCTTATTTCTGGGATCTCTGTTCTCTTCCAGTGATCTTTGTGTCTGTTTTTGCTCTGGTACGATTCTCTCTGATTACTGTCACTTTGCAGTATAGTCTGAAGTCAAGGTGCGTGATGCCTCCAGCTCTGTTCTTTCTCAAGATTGTTTGGCTATTTGGGGCCTTTGTGTTTCTATACAAATTTTAAAATTACTTTTTCAAGTTCTGTGCAAATGCTTTGGTATTCTGATAGGGATTGCATTAAATCTGTTGCATTAAGACTGTCTTTGGTAGTATGGTTATTTTAAGAGTATTAATTCTTCCAGTCCATGCACATGCTATGTTTTTCCATCTTTTTGTGTTGCCTTCAACTTCTTTCACCAATGGCTGATAGATTTCTGAGCACATGTCTTTTTTTTATAGTGATTTCTTTAATTTATTTATTACTTATTTATTATTTATTTTTTGGCTGTGTTGGGTCTTCGTTTCTGTGCGAGGGCTTTCTCCAGCCGCGGCAAGCGGGGGCCACTCTTCATCGTGATGCGTGGGCCTCTCACTATCGTGGCCTCTCCTGTTGCGGAGCACAGGCTCCAGACGCGCAGGCTCAGTAGTTGTGGCTCACGGGCCCAGCTGTTCCGCAGAATGTGGGATCTTCCCAGACCAGGGCTCGAACCCGTGTCCCCTGCATTGGCAGGCAGACTCTCAACCACTGCGCCACCAGGGAAGCCCTGAGCACATGTCTTTTACCTGCTTAGGTGTGTTTATTCCTAGGTATCTTATTCTTTTTGATGTGATTGCATATGGCATAGTTTTCTTAATTTTTCTTTCTGACAGCTTTGGGTTTTGTTTTTTCTTCTTTTTCTAATTCCTTCAGGTGTAGTGTTAGGTTGTTTATTTGATATTTTTCTTGTTTCCTAAGAAAAAGCTTGTATCACTATAACTTCCCCCGTGAACTGCGTTGGCTGTGTCCCATAGATTTTGGATCATTGTGTGTTCATTTTCATTTGTCTTGGGTATTTTTAGAATCCCTCTTTAATTTCTTCAGTGTTCCTTTCTTCCCTGTTTATTCCCTTCATCTGTGACGTGAGGACTATCTTTAATATTATGTTTGGATTTCTTTCAGTTTTGTGTGAGTGTGTATGTGTGTGATTATTTAAGTTGCTGAGCTCTTAATTTCACATGGACACTACCAACCATGCATTGTTACTCTCCTCCCCCACAGTTACTGAATTTGACCTTATATTTTACATCTACTTGTTTTGTGTGTCCCTTAACTTCTTATTGTGAATATAGATGGTTTTATTGCTGTTTTCTTTCATCCTTCCTATTAGCTGTGTACATGGTTGATTTACTACCTTTGTTGAATATTTGCCTTAACCAATGAGGTTTTTCCTTTAGTAAGTTTCCTTTCCTAATTTTTATGTTTCAGTCGTGGCCTTTTCTTTTTCACTTAGAAAAGCCCCCTTAAGATTTCTCATAAAGCTGGTTTGGCGATGCTGAGCTCTTTTAGTTTTGCTTCTCTGTAAAACTTTAGATCTCTCCATCAAATCTGAAGGAGAGCCTTGCTGGGTAGAGTATTTTTGGTTATGGGCTTTTCCCTTTCATGACTTTAAATATACCATGCCACTCCCTTCTGGCATGCAGAGGTTATCCTGAAAAGTCAGCTGATAACTTTATGCAAGTTCCCATGTTTGTAACTTGTTGCTTTTCCTTTGCTCCTTTTAATAGTGTCTTTTTATCTTTATTTTTTTTGCCATTTTAATTACAGTGAGTCTTGGTGTGGTCCTCTTTGGGTTGATCCTGTTTTGGCCTTACTGTGTTTACTGGCCTTGGATGTCTGTTTTCTTTCCCAGGTTACGGAAGTTTTCAGCTCGTATGTCTTCAGGTAGGTTCTACACTGCTTTCTCTTCCCTTTTGCTTCTGGGACCAGTATAATGCAAATATTAGTACACTTGATGTTGTTTCACAAGTCTGTTCAACTTTCCTCATTTCATTTTAATCTATTGTTTTACCGTTCATCTTCAGTGATTGCCAGTACTCTGTCCTTCAGTTTTCTGATTCATTCCTCTGTATCATTTAGTCTACAGTAGTTTCCTTTTAGTGTATTTTTCATTTCAGTTATTGCATTCCTCATCTCTGTTTTGTTGTTCTTTAATGGTCTAACTCTTTTTTAAAAACTTCTAACTTCTTGCTCTGGTCGTCCATTCTTCTCCTGAGTTCTTTGATCATCTTTACCGTCATTACCTTGAACTCTTTCTTGAGTAGATTGGCTATCTCCACTTCACTTAGATCTTCTTCTGAGTTCTTATCTTGTTCCTTCATTTGGATCGTGTTTCTGTGTCACCTCATTTTTCTTAACTTGCTGTTTTTATTGCTATGTATGTAGTAGGTTCGTTACATTTCCTGACCTTGGAGAAGTGGCCTTTTGTAGGAGAGGTCCTATGTGTCCCAGCAACCCAGTGTCCCCTGGTCACTAGAACTATATGTTCTAGGTGTACCCCCTATGTGGGCTGCTTGGGCTCTTCTGTTGTGGTGGGCTGACTACTGTGGGTGGTCTGGTAGGCTTGGCTGCCCCCAGACTGCTCGTTTGCCAGGCTCTGCCTAGTATGGAGGCTGTCTGTGCTGCTTGGTGAGACTAAATCATAAGGCAGCTGGCTGCACAACTCTGGGGGACACCAAATCTAGTGCTGGTTCACTTATGGGTAGAACTGCAGTCCAGGTGATAATCAGGGCTAGTGCCCAGTCACTGGTCCTGGGGCTATGCTGGCTACTGGGAGGAAGAGACAGGTCCTGAGTTCTGGCTGCAGGGCCCAGGAGTCGCAAAGTTGGTGTTGGATCACTGTTCCTGACACAGCTATCTCCAGGGTCTGGGGTATCCCTAATCTTGTGTTGGCATTCTGGTGGGCAGGGTCAGGACCCAGCTGAGTCCATGGCTGCTTCTGGCCTGCAAGTGAGTGTTCTGGTCACACAGGCTGCTGAGCTGTGGTATTCCTGGAGCTGGTGTGTGCCTGTTGGTGTATGAGGCTGATCCCAATGCTAGAGCAGGTTTGCTGTTGGGTAGGTCCAAGCTCCATCCAGTCCCTGTGCAGTTATCACCTGCCGATGGTGAGGCTGACTCCAAGGCCAGAGTAGGCTCACTTGTCAGAGGGGCCAGGGACTCTGGGGCTGGTGCCTGTCCACTGAGGTGTGGAGGCTGGTCCTGGGGCTTTTGGTGGCTGGGCCCATGTCCAGGGGCAGCTGTGCATTGAGAGGGTCTGAAGGCAGCCTGTTTGCCAGTGGGTGGGGCTATGCCCCTGCTCAGTTAGTTGCTTGGCCTGCAGCATCCTAGTACTTGTGTCTCTAGTCTGGTGGAAATGGGTAGGGCTAGGTCTTGAGGCTAAAAAGATAGAGGGAGGATTCTGAAATTATGCTTGCTGGTACCAGTGTCCACGAGGTAGAAGGAGCTCCCCCGAATGGCTGCTGCCAGTGTCTCTGTCCCTGAGGCTGTGCTGTAGTTGCCTCTTGCCTCTCTGGGAGACTCTCCAAGATCAGGAGGTAGGTGTGACCCGGGATCCTTTCAAATGACTGCTTCTGTTCTGATTCTCGGATCATGTGGGATTTTGTGAGCATCTTTTAAGAGTGGAATCTCTATTTCCCACAACCCTCTGGCTCTCTGGAAAATAAGTACTACTGGTCTTCAAAGCCCAACTTTCTAGGAACTCTTCTTTCCAGAACAGGATCCCTGGGCTTGGGAGCCTGATGTTGGCTTCATACCCCTTGCTACCTGGGAGCACCTCTGAAATTGTAATTATTCTCCCATTTGTGGGCCACCCACCTGGTGGTATGGGTCTTGACTCTACTGAGATTTTGCCCTTCCTTCCTGTCTTGTCGAGGTGCCGTCCTTATGTCTTTAGCTGTAAAACATCTTTTACGGTAGGTCCCGGTTTTTTTCATCAATTGCTGTTCTGTAAACTGTTGTGACTTTGGTGTGCCCATGAGAGGCATCAAGCTCTGGGTCTTTGAATGCTACCATATTGGACAATCTGTCCACTTCATTCTTAAATCATATTATTTAATTTTTCTTAGTATCTTATTTGATTAGCGACAGTTTGAAATTTATTATCACTCATGTTTACTTCGCCTGTTTAAAGAAATTGAATAGTGCATTCATTCATTTTGAAATGAAGGTAGTGACCTGTGAATTTCCATACCTCAAAAATCAAGGATAGGACAAAAGCCTTTTCTACCTGTGTTACCCTCAAACTCTGCACCCCACCCCAGCCTGGGGATTAACCTCTTGCACCCATGCTCACTTTCTTTTTTTGGACCATTAACCATCATTGCATCTGTATGTGTGTTGACAAAGTGAACTCTAGTCTTTCGAGTTTTTGAGTTTTGTTTTTTGGTTTAGGGAAGAGTCCTACTATGAATGTACATTTAGTGGTCTGCTGGAGTTCATATATAAACCTGTCAAGCACATTACTAGAATTGGAATTGTTTGTATATACACTTTGATAAATTTTAGAGACAATGGTAGAACAGAAGTGAATTGTATTTCAAATCCCACAGTATTTTCACACCATGAAAACCCTTCCCTGTTTAATATATTTGTGTGTAGTTTATCTTTATGCCCATACTATATTTCCCAGAGATGGGTAAGTGTTATGTTTCTTGCTAGCACATTTACCGTATTGTTCAAAGTCAGGCGTTTAGTGGTTTTAGCATGATCCTATTTCCATGAACTCGCAAATACAAGACCTTCTCTCACACTGTCTTTTACTCCCTGCTGTTTTATATTGCCCTCCTAATTCTCAGTCCTGGTCTTTCTTTATGTTCTTCATCAACCTGGATAGGTTATACTATTTTCTCCCTTATTTAAGACCAATAGAATAGAATAGAACACCCAGAAATAAACCCTGATATATGGCCATATGATTTTTGACAAGTTGCCAAGACTTTTCAAAGTAGAAAGGATAGTATTTTCAACAAATGGTGCTGAGAAGTCATGTTGTCAACATGCAAAAGTAGGAAGATGGACCCATACCTAACATCATATGCAAAAATTAATGAAAACGTATCAAGAAACTAACTATAAGACCTAATAAAATAAAAAGTCTTATTAGAAGATACAGGACAAGGGCTTTATGACATTGGATTTGGCAGTGTTTTCCTCAATATGAAACGACGGAACAACAAAGGTACAGCTAACAAAACAATTAAAAATGTGCAGTACATAATTTAAAAAAAAAATGTGTATCAAAGAAATGTAAACAGAATAAAATGGCAACCCACAAGATGGGAGAAAATATTTGATAGCCATGTATCTGACAAGAGATTTCTATTCAGAATATACAGAGAATTCCTACATCTCAACAAAAAGCAAACACCCTGATTCAAAAATGGATAAAAGACTTGAATGGATGGTTCTTCAAAAAGATGTACAAATGACTAAGCACTTGAATAGATGCTCCATATCACTAAATGCATGTTTATATATTTGTGTGCATGCATACACACACAAGCACACACACACATACACAAGCAGAAAGCAAGTATTGGTGAGGATGTGAGGGAGTTGGAACCATTGTGCTATGTCAGTGGGCATGTAGAATGATACAGCTGCTTTGCAAAAGAATATGGCAATTTTTCAGATATTGAAAAATAGAATTACTACATGATCCAAGAATTTTACTATGAGGTATACCCAAAGGAATTGAAATCAGAGTCTTAAATATTTGTACTCCAGTGTTTAGAGCAGTAATAATCACAGTAGCTAAAATATGAAAGCAACCTAAGTGTTCATCCACTAGTTCCTGGATAAGCAAAGTGTGGTATAACCATATAACACAATATTATTCAGCCTTAAGAAGGAAAAGATCTAGGAATATGCTACAACATGGATGAATCTTGAGGAAATTTAGCTACCAAAAATGCCATTTTTTGTGACTTTTAGTGAGTCATAACAATATAACTACTTATTTCAATTATATGGGGTACTTAGTGTAGTCAAAACCATAGAAATTGGGGGGGTAATGATGCTTTTCAGGTGGTTATGGAACAAAAAGGAAAGTTATGTTTAAAGGATACAGAGTTACAGTTTTAAAACGTAGAAAAGAATTAGAAAGATAAATGGTGATGTTGATCACCCAATAATATGAATGTATTTAATATAAATGAACGGTGCACTTTATAATAATTAACATGTTATATTTTATGTTATTTGATTTTACCAACATACACAATTGGGAAAGAATGTAATATCAGGAAAGGGAGTGGACCTGGGGTAGAGCAGAGAGTAATCAGAAGGGTGAGACCCTGCATATGTTGAAGAAGAAGAACTGAGAGTCTTCATTGGCCAGAAGAGACTTTATAAAAAAAAATTACTCTGAGGGTGTATTAAATAGATATCTATGGGTACACTGCTATCTCCCATGGGTTATCTTAAAGAGTCTTTAATAAAGTCCATAAGGCTTGCTGAGGCTTTTTTAAAAACTGGATTCCCTAGGAGATAATTAGATGGTGGTACTTAAGTCTATGTCTAGGTTGACAGATTTTGCAGGGAAGACGAACTTGAGAACAGTGAAGGTCCTGAGAGTGTAAGTACATGGAAATTAGAAAAAAATAATAAAGGGAATTAGGAAAACTGTGGACTTCGAAGGTCATGTATTAGTGAGTCAGACCTGAGGTTTCTAAGGAGTTATATACACAGTTGCTATTTGGATTACTTGTTGATAAAGATAAGTGGAAAAACTAGAGTCGTTTCCAAGTGTAGGTAAGATATAATGAGAGGATGGAGGTGGAAAGTAGGGAGGCCCAGAGAGAAGTGGGAAGGTCATATTGGGCCAAGATGGTGGTAATATCCAGCAGAACAGATGGTAGGGCAGACTATGGGTTCATCTTTTTCATTTCGGCCCCCCACCTCATCCGTAATAATTCTTTGGGAATATTTCATGGCTCTGTGATGCAGGTACAGAATTCGAGTGAGGAGACTACACCCTCAGTGTCCAGCTGTCTGAGTCCTCAGTGTGCTTCAAATGATGGAGAACTATTGTTTCTTTATGAGAAGAGTTAGTACCTCGTAGCTAAGCTTAAGCTGGAGCTTATGCAATATTGATTCCATTTTATATATACTGTTGGCATGGAGGTTCCTCCTCCTCTTTTCTTGACCATTATGAAATGAATCTATATTTCTCAATATTTGGGTATATCAGGTAAATACATTAAGTAAAGGAATCTTATATATTGCTCCCTGCATAATTTGCTCTTTCTTTTTTATTTTAAAGAAATTCACGTTATTAATTAATTAATTAATTAATTAATTAATTAATTATGACTGTGTTGAGTCTTTGTTTCCGTGCGAGGGCTTTCTCCAGTTGTGGCAAGTGGGGACCACTCTTCATCGCGGTGCGCGGGCCTCTCACCATCGCGTCCTCTCTTGTTGCGGAGCACAGGCTCCAGACGCGCAGGCTCAGTAATTGTGGCTCATGGGCCCAGTTACTCCGCGGCATGTGGGATCTTCACAGACCAGGGCTCAAACCCGCATCCCCTGCATTGGCAGGCAGACTCTCAACCACTGCGCCACCAGGGAAGCCCGTTTGCTCTTTCTTGTTTCTCTTTTACCTTTACTAAATTAGCACAGGGAGAGACCTTGAAATGTTCTAATCAGGAGACATTAGAACATCATAGTTCTAGAGAGGTTGGTTGGACAGAGCAGGGGTCCCAGTGAAAATCAAAGCTTCTGTTTCTACTTAGAAGTGTACCTGTATAGAGTAGAGGGCTCCAGGAAATATCCTAGAATATTCCAATGTCCCTGCAGGAGATCATTAACAGAGGTAGGATCTGGTACCAGATCAGTGTACTATGACATGTTTGTCAGTCATCTGATGTGAGATTCTCAGAGCCAATCCCATATGGTAGGGCTGAGTGCAGAATGATGAAGAACCTGTGAAAGCCTTTGATTTCATGTTAAAGATGAAGCTCTGATTTCGGGTAGAATTTTCTTACCTGACTGAATGTCACCCTTCTGTGGTGATGAGATTCTGTGCTTTACCTCCGTTGGTGACCACTGACTGAAAATCATTAGAGAGTCATGTCTAGAAAGCATTCTTTATTTAATTTCTTAAAGAAGAAAACATAGAAAACATTTTTATCCACTTTCAAATTGAGGATCAAAGGGAATGACATCAGTGAAAATGTCAGAGTAAGGAGCTCTGGCTTGTGTCCACCCCCAGAAACACTAACATACGTGGTACAACCTGTCAAAATGATCTTATCAACACATGTAAGTTTTCTTTTCTTTTCGCCCTGTAGATTTATCTTTCATTGAAACTTTGCTTACTAGAGGATGTGGAGAATAAACAGGGAAGTAGAAACTGTATTTCCTGATGAGAGAATCACTAAGTCACATTAGCTGTTCTGAGCTACGTCTTACTCACCGTGACTGTAATTAAAACAAACAAACAAAACACTTTTTTTTGGTAAGTCAGTTCTGACATTTCCTCGTTAAAGACATGGTAACATGGTAACATGGTAACAGATACAGACTTAGACATTTGCCTGCCTCTGTCTTTCCGATTCTTGTGGTCTTAGGTAATAGGCCCAAAAGGTGCCCTGCCGCATCATCTGGTAGCTCAATTTTTACCTTTTCAAGCAGCTCCATTCAGTTTTTGTTAGTGCTGTTACCACTTTACATCCCAGCAGCAGCTAGAAGGTACAGAGTTCTCTAAAACCCCTTCAACATTTATAGTTTGTAGACTTTTGCTGATGGTCATTTGACTGGTGTGAGCTGAAACCTTTTTCGACATTGGATTTGCATATGGCTAATAATTCCTTATACTAAGCTTTAGGCATGTCCTTTTTTTCTTTTCCTTTTTTTTGAAGAGTGACTACAACTTCCCTCTTCTTATTGACTTCTTGAAAAATTTGTCTTGTGTTGAATTTTCTTGCGTATTCCCTACCGCAGAGCATTTTTTGAGGGCAGGTGTCATTTACAGCCCTGCAGTCCTTGTGACTATTAAGCAAACATTAGCACTTTGTTTAAAGCTGCTGTTGTGGGAAACAGCCACAAGGCGGCAGCATCATTACGTTCTCAACTCTTGTTACTAGTGCAAAAGAGTCTTCCTGGAGGTAGTGTTCCAAGGTTGTAAATTAGAGTGGAATGTGCTGGGACAAGCCCCCAGAAGTTTATTTCTCCTTACTTATGTTTGCTTTTTAAATTGAATTTCTATTTCTTATCGGAGTAAACTTGATTAGAGTTTTGTGATTGTCTGGCTGTACAGAATCTGCTCAATGATTCATACATATGTCTGTTCATGTTCGGATCCTGTTACCAGGTATGTTATTACAGAATGTTGAGTAGACCTCCCTTGGTATTTGGTAGGTGTTTTGTCATTATATATTTTATATGTATTGGTGACTATATAATTCATATAGTTTATATGTTACATGTTTATATATATTTAACATACATTAGTATATCTATGTTAGCCCCATAGTCTTAATTTATCCATCCTCCCACCTTTCATTTTGGCTAACCATTAGTTTGTTGTATAAGTCTGTGAGTGTCTGTTTCTGTGGAAATATGTTCATTGGTAGTAATCTTAGGATAACATGTACACATGATATCATAGGATATTTGTCATTCCCTTTTGACTTACTTAACCTAATATGATTATTTCTAGGCTCATCTGTAGTCCTGAAAACAGCATTGTTCATTTTTTTCCCGAGGCTACTATTCCATTTGGTATGTGTACCACTTCTTCTTTGTCCATTTATCTGTTGATGGACATTTTGTTTGCTTCCATGTCTTGGCTATTGTAAATACTGCTGCAATACACGATTTTCCATCCCGTGTCTTTTTTTTTTTAAGATTTTTTTTAAATTAATTAATGAATTTATTTATTTATTTTTGGCTGTGCTGGTTCCTTGTTTCTGTGCGAGGGCTTTCTCCAGTTGCGGCAAGTGGGGGCCACTCCTCATCACGGTGCGCGGGCCTCCCACCATCGCGGCCTCTCCCGCTGCGGAGCACAGGCTCCAGATGCGCAGGCTCAGCAGCTTTGGCTCACGGGCCCAATTGCTCCGCGGCATGCGGGATCCTCCCAGACCAGGGATCGAACCCGTGGCCCCTGCCTTGGCAGGCAGACTCTCAACCACTGCACCACCAGGGAAGCCCCATCCCGTGTCTTTTTGATTCTGACTTTCACAGGTGAAAGGCCCAATAGTGGGACTTCCGGATCATATGGTGACTCAATTTTTACCTTTAAATGCGCTGCCATTCTGTTCCTATTATTGGCCGTTACCAGTTTACATCCCACTTAGACCGAGAGGTTACGCTATTCTCCACAACTTCTTCAACATCTATTGTTTGTAGACTTTTTGCTGATGGTCATTCTGACTGGTGTGAGGTGATACCTTTGTGTAGATTGGATTTGCATGCGTCTCATATTTCCTGATGTTTTGCGTTTATCAGTGTCCTTTTCACTTTTTTTTTAAGATTGAGCGAAACGTACAACTTCTAACTGCCTTCTTGAAAAATTTGCTGCGTTTGGATTTTTTTGGCCATTCCCTTCCCCAGGACATTTTTTGAGGGCATGAGTCATTTACAGCCCTGCAGTCCTTGTGAATATTAGTGACCATTAGCAGTAGATTTAAAGCTGCTGTTTGAGGAAACGGCTTTTGGGTGGCAGGATTTCTACGTTGCCAACTCTGCTTGCTAGGGAAACAGAACTTCGCTGCAAGTTGTGGTTTTAGGTTGCAGATTAGAGTGGAATGTGCCAGGACAAACCCCCATAAGTTTAACCTCCGTAATTCTTGTCTGTCTCTTTAAGTTGTAGTTTTTATCAGAGCAAATTTGATTGAAAAAAAATTTTTTTTTGTAGGAGTACAGAATCTTGTTCATTTACACATATACCTATATTTATTGATCTTTGGGTCCTTTTCCATGTAGGTTGTTACAGAGTGTTGAGTAGACCACTCTTGGTATTCCATAGGTCTTTGGGGATTATATATTTTATATGTATTAGTATATGTGTGTTAACCCCAATATCCTAATTTATCCATTCCTCACACGTTTTCTTTGGCTTAACCATAAGTTTGTCTTCTCAATCTGAGATTGCCTTTCTCTATGGAAATATGTTCATTTTTATGAATTTTCAGATAACATAAGGGACATCATAGGGCATTTGTCTTTCTCATTCTGACTTACTTCACGTTGTGTGATTATCTCTAGGCTCCTCTGTGGTGCTGCATATGCCATTCTTTTATTTTTTTCCGTGACGGATATTCCATTCTGTCCATATTACCACTTCTTCTTTGTCCATTCATCTGATTATGGACCTTTTTTGTGTTTCCATGTCTTGGCTATTTCAGTATTGCTGCAGTGCACATTTGCCTGCCTCTGTCTTTCCGATTCTTGTGGTCTTAGGTTATAGGCCCAAAAGGTGCCCTGCCGCATCATATGGTAGCTCAATTTTTACGTTTTAAAGCAGCTCCGTTCAGTTTTCGTTAGTGCTGTTACCACTTTACATTCCACCAGCATCTAGAAATTACAGAGTTCTCTAAAAGCCCTTAGCATTTATAGTTTGTAGACTTTTTGCTGATGGCCATTTGACTGGTGTGAGCTGAAACGTTTTCACGTTGGATTTGCATGTGGCTAATAATTCCTTATACTGAACTTTAGGCATGTCCTCTTTTTTCTTTTCCTTCTTTTTTAAAGAGTGACTACAACTTCCCTCTTCGTATTGACTTCTTGAAAAAGTTGTAATGTGTAGAATTTTCTTGCCTATTCCCTACCCCAGGGCATTTGTTGAGGGCAGGTGTCATTTACAGCCCTGCAGTCCTTGTGACTATTAAGCAACCATTAGCACTTGGTTTAAAGCTGCTGTTATGGGAAACAACCACAAGGCGGCAGCATTATTACGTTCTCAACGCTTGTTACTAGTGCAAAAGAGTCTTCCTGAAAGTAGTGTTCCAAGGTTGTAAATTAGAGTGGAATGTGCTGGGACAAGCCCCCAGAAGTTTATGTCACCTTACTTATGTTTGTTTTTTAAATTTAATTTCTATTTCTTATCGGAGTAAATTTGATTAGAGTGTTGTGGTTTTCTGGCTGTACAGAATCTGCTCAATGATTCATACATATGTCTGGTCATCTTCGGATCCTGTTACCTTGTATGTTATTACAGAAAGTTGAGTAGACCTCCCTTGGTATTTGGTAGGTGTTTTGTCTTTATATATTTTATATGTATTGGTGAGTATATAATTCATATGGTTTATATGTTATATGTTTATATACATTTAACATACATTAGTATATCTATGTTAGCCCCATAGTCCTAATTTATCCATCCTCCCACCTTTCATTTTGGCTAACCATTAGTTTGTTTTATAAGTCTGTGAGTGTCTTTTTCTGTGAAAATATGTTTATTGGTAGCAACCTTAGGCTAACATGTATACAAGATATCATAGGATATTTATCATTCCCTCTTGACTTACTTAAGCTAATATGATTATTTCTAGGCTCATGTGTAGTCCTGAAAACGGCATTGTTCATTTTTTTCCCGAGGCTACTCTTCCATTCGGTATGTGTACCACTTCTTCTGTGTCCATTTATCTGTTGATGGACATTTTGTTTGCTTCCATGTCTTGGCTATTGTAAATACTGCTGCAATACACGATTTTCCATCCCGTGTCTTTTTTTTTTTAAGATTTTTTTTAAATTAATTAATGAATTTATTTATTTATTTTTGGCTGTGCTGGTTCCTTGTTTCTGTGCGAGGGCTTTCTCCAGTTGCGGCAAGTGGGGGCCACTCCTCATCACGGTGCGCGGGCCTCCCACCATCGCGGCCTCTCCCGCTGCGGAGCACAGGCTCCAGATGCGCAGGCTCAGCAGCTTTGGCTCACGGGCCCAATTGCTCCGCGGCATGCGGGATCCTCCCAGACCAGGGATCGAACCCGTGGCCCCTGCCTTGGCAGGCAGACTCTCAACCACTGCACCACCAGGGAAGCCCCATCCCGTGTCTTTTTGATTCTGACTTTCACAGGTGAAAGGCCCAATAGTGGGACTTCCGGATCATATGGTGACTCAATTTTTACCTTTAAATGCGCTGCCATTCTGTTCCTATTATTGGCCGTTACCAGTTTACATCCCACTTAGACCGAGAGGTTACGCTATTCTCCACAACTTCTTCAACATCTATTGTTTGTAGACTTTTTGCTGATGGTCATTCTGACTGGTGTGAGGTGATACCTTTGTGTAGATTGGATTTGCATGCGTCTCATATTTCCTGATGTTTTGCGTTTATCAGTGTCCTTTTCACTTTTTTTTTAAGATTGAGCAAAACGTACAACTTCTAACTGCCTTCTTGAAAAATTTGCTGCGTTTGGATTTTTTTGGCCATTCCCTTCCCCAGGACATTTTTTGAGGGCATGAGTCATTTACAGCCCTGCAGTCCTTGTGAATATTAGTGACCATTAGCAGTAGATTTAAAGCTGCTGTTTGAGGAAACGGCTTTTGGGTGGCAGGATTTCTACGTTGCCAACTCTGCTTGCTAGGGAAACAGAACTTCGCTGCAAGTTGTGGTTTTAGGTTGCAGATTAGAGTGGAATGTGCCAGGACAAACCCCCATAAGTTTAACCTCCGTAATTCTTGTCTGTCTCTTTAAGTTGTAGTTTTTATCAGAGCAAATTTGATTGAAAAAAAATTTTTTTTTGTAGGAGTACAGAATCTTGTTCATTTACACATATACCTATATTTATTGATCTTTGGGTCCTTTTCCATGTAGGTTGTTACAGAGTGTTGAGTAGACCACTCTTGGTATTCCATAGGTCTTTGGGGATTATATATTTTATATGTATTAGTATATGTGTGTTAACCCCAATATCCTAATTTATCCATTCCTCACACGTTTTCTTTGGCTTAACCATAAGTTTGTCTTCTCAATCTGAGATTGCCTTTCTCTATGGAAATATGTTCATTTTTATGAATTTTCAGATAACATAAGGGACATCATAGGGCATTTGTCTTTCTCATTCTGACTTACTTCACGTTGTGTGATTATCTCTAGGCTCCTCTGTGGTGCTGCATATGCCATTCTTTTATTTTTTTCCGTGACGGATATTCCATTCTGTCCATATTACCACTTCTTCTTTGTCCATTCATCTGATTATGGACCTTTTTTGTGTTTCCATGTCTTGGCTATTTCAGTATTGCTGCAGTGCACATTTGCCTGCCTCTGTCTTTCCGATTCTTGTGGTCTTAGGTTATAGGCCCAAAAGGTGCCCTGCCGCATCATATGGTAGCTCAATTTTTACGTTTTAAAGCAGCTCCGTTCAGTTTTCGTTAGTGCTGTTACCACTTTACATTCCACCAGCATCTAGAAATTACAGAGTTCTCTAAAAGCCCTTAGCATTTATAGTTTGTAGACTTTTTGCTGATGGTCATTTGACTGGTGTGAGCTGAAACGTTTTCACGTTGGATTTGCATGTGGCTAATAATTCCTTATACTGAACTTTAGGCATGTCCTCTTTTTTCTTTTCCTTCTTTTTTAAAGAGTGACTACAACTTCCCTCTTCGTATTGACTTCTTGAAAAAGTTGTAATATGTAGAATTTTCTTGCCTATTCCCTACCCCAGGGCATTTGTTGAGGGCAGGTGTCATTTACAGCCCTGCAGTCCTTGTGACTATTAAGCAACCATTAGCACTTGGTTTAAAGCTGCTGTTATGGGAAACAACCACAAGGCGGCAGCATTATTACGTTCTCAACGCTTGTTACTAGTGCAAAAGAGTCTTCCTGAAAGTAGTGTTCCAAGGTTGTAAATTAGAGTGGAATGTGCTGGGACAAGCCCCCAGAAGTTTATGTCACCTTACTTATGTTTGTTTTTTAAATTTAATTTCTATTTCTTATCGGAGTAAATTTGATTAGAGTGTTGTGGTTTTCTGGCTGTACAGAATCTGCTCAATGATTCATACATATGTCTGTTCATCTTCGGATCCTGTTACCTTGTATGTTATTACAGAAAGTTGAGTAGACCTCCCTTGGTATTTGGTAGGTGTTTTGTCTTTATATATTTTATATGTATTGGTGAGTATATAATTCATATGGTTTATATGTTATATGTTTATATACATTTAACATACATTAGTATATCTATGTTAGCCCCATAGTCCTAATTTATCCATCCTCCCACCTTTCATTTTGGCTAACCATTAGTTTGTTTTATAAGTCTGTGAGTGTCTTTTTCTGTGAAAATATGTTTATTGGTAGCAACCTTAGGCTAACATGTATACAAGATATCATAGGATATTTATCATTCCCTCTTGACTTACTTAAGCTAATATGATTATTTCTAGGCTCATGTGTAGTCCTGAAAACGGCATTGTTCATTTTTTTCCCGAGGCTACTCTTCCATTCGGTATGTGTACCACTTCTTCTGTGTCCATTTATCTGTTGATGGACATTTTGTTTGCTTCCATGTCTTGGCTATTGTAAATACTGCTGCAATACACGATTTTCCATCCCGTGTCTTTTTTTTTTTTAAGATTTTTTTTTAAATTAATTAATGAATTTATTTATTTATTTTTGGCTGTGCTGGTTCCTTGTTTCTGTGCGAGGGCTTTCTCCAGTTGCGGCAAGTGGGGGCCACTCCTCATCACGGTGCGCGGGCCTCCCACCATCGCGGCCTCTCCCGCTGCGGAGCACAGGCTCCAGATGCGCAGGCTCAGCAGCTTTGGCTCACGGGCCCAATTGCTCCGCGGCATGCGGGATCCTCCCAGACCAGGGATCGAACCCGTGGCCCCTGCCTTGGCAGGCAGACTCTCAACCACTGCACCACCAGGGAAGCCCCATCCCGTGTCTTTTTGATTCTGACTTTCACAGGTGAAAGGCCCAATAGTGGGACTTCCGGATCATATGGTGACTCAATTTTTACCTTTAAATGCGCTGCCATTCTGTTCCTATTATTGGCCGTTACCAGTTTACATCCCACTTAGACCGAGAGGTTACGCTATTCTCCACAACTTCTTCAACATCTATTGTTTGTAGACTTTTTGCTGATGGTCATTCTGACTGGTGTGAGGTGATACCTTTGTGTAGATTGGATTTGCATGCGTCTCATATTTCCTGATGTTTTGCGTTTATCAGTGTCCTTTTCACTTTTTTTTTAAGATTGAGCGAAACGTACAACTTCTAACTGCCTTCTTGAAAAATTTGCTGCGTTTGGATTTTTTTGGCCATTCCCTTCCCCAGGACATTTTTTGAGGGCATGAGTCATTTACAGCCCTGCAGTCCTTGTGAATATTAGTGACCATTAGCAGTAGATTTAAAGCTGCTGTTTGAGGAAACGGCTTTTGGGTGGCAGGATTTCTACGTTGCCAACTCTGCTTGCTAGGGAAACAGAACTTCGCTGCAAGTTGTGGTTTTAGGTTGCAGATTAGAGTGGAATGTGCCAGGACAAACCCCCATAAGTTTAACCTCCGTAATTCTTGTCTGTCTCTTTAAGTTGTAGTTTTTATCAGAGCAAATTTGATTGAAAAAAAATTTTTTTTTGTAGGAGTACAGAATCTTGTTCATTTACACATATACCTATATTTATTGATCTTTGGGTCCTTTTCCATGTAGGTTGTTACAGAGTGTTGAGTAGACCACTCTTGGTATTCCATAGGTCTTTGGGGATTATATATTTTATATGTATTAGTATATGTGTGTTAACCCCAATATCCTAATTTATCCATTCCTCACACGTTTTCTTTGGCTTAACCATAAGTTTGTCTTCTCAATCTGAGATTGCCTTTCTCTATGGAAATATGTTCATTTTTATGAATTTTCAGATAACATAAGGGACATCATAGGGCATTTGTCTTTCTCATTCTGACTTACTTCACGTTGTGTGATTATCTCTAGGCTCCTCTGTGGTGCTGCATATGCCATTCTTTTATTTTTTTCCGTGACGGATATTCCATTCTGTCCATATTACCACTTCTTCTTTGTCCATTCATCTGATTATGGACCTTTTTTGTGTTTCCATGTCTTGGCTATTTCAGTATTGCTGCAGTGCACATTTGCCTGCCTCTGTCTTTCCGATTCTTGTGGTCTTAGGTTATAGGCCCAAAAGGTGCCCTGCCGCATCATATGGTAGCTCAATTTTTACGTTTTAAAGCAGCTCCGTTCAGTTTTCGTTAGTGCTGTTACCACTTTACATTCCACCAGCATCTAGAAATTACAGAGTTCTCTAAAAGCCCTTAGCATTTATAGTTTGTAGACTTTTTGCTGATGGCCATTTGACTGGTGTGAGCTGAAACGTTTTCACGTTGGATTTGCATGTGGCTAATAATTCCTTATACTGAACTTTAGGCATGTCCTCTTTTTTCTTTTCCTTCTTTTTTAAAGAGTGACTACAACTTCCCTCTTCGTATTGACTTCTTGAAAAAGTTGTAATGTGTAGAATTTTCTTGCCTATTCCCTACCCCAGGGCATTTGTTGAGGGCAGGTGTCATTTACAGCCCTGCAGTCCTTGTGACTATTAAGCAACCATTAGCACTTGGTTTAAAGCTGCTGTTATGGGAAACAACCACAAGGCGGCAGCATTATTACGTTCTCAACGCTTGTTACTAGTGCAAAAGAGTCTTCCTGAAAGTAGTGTTCCAAGGTTGTAAATTAGAGTGGAATGTGCTGGGACAAGCCCCCAGAAGTTTATGTCACCTTACTTATGTTTGTTTTTTAAATTTAATTTCTATTTCTTATCGGAGTAAATTTGATTAGAGTGTTGTGGTTTTCTGGCTGTACAGAATCTGCTCAATGATTCATACATATGTCTGGTCATCTTCGGATCCTGTTACCTTGTATGTTATTACAGAAAGTTGAGTAGACCTCCCTTGGTATTTGGTAGGTGTTTTGTCTTTATATATTTTATATGTATTGGTGAGTATATAATTCATATGGTTTATATGTTATATGTTTATATACATTTAACATACATTAGTATATCTATGTTAGCCCCATAGTCCTAATTTATCCATCCTCCCACCTTTCATTTTGGCTAACCATTAGTTTGTTTTATAAGTCTGTGAGTGTCTTTTTCTGTGAAAATATGTTTATTGGTAGCAACCTTAGGCTAACATGTATACAAGATATCATAGGATATTTATCATTCCCTCTTGACTTACTTAAGCTAATATGATTATTTCTAGGCTCATGTGTAGTCCTGAAAACGGCATTGTTCATTTTTTTCCCGAGGCTACTCTTCCATTCGGTATGTGTACCACTTCTTCTGTGTCCATTTATCTGTTGATGGACATTTTGTTTGCTTCCATGTCTTGGCTATTGTAAATACTGCTGCAATACACGATTTTCCATCCCGTGTCTTTTTTTTTTTAAGATTTTTTTTTAAAATTAATTAATGAATTTATTTATTTATTTTTGGCTGTGCTGGTTCCTTGTTTCTGTGCGAGGGCTTTCTCCAGTTGCGGCAAGTGGGGGCCACTCCTCATCACGGTGCGCGGGCCTCCCACCATCGCGGCCTCTCCCGCTGCGGAGCACAGGCTCCAGATGCGCAGGCTCAGCAGCTTTGGCTCACGGGCCCAATTGCTCCGCGGCATGCGGGATCCTCCCAGACCAGGGATCGAACCCGTGGCCCCTGCCTTGGCAGGCAGACTCTCAACCACTGCACCACCAGGGAAGCCCCATCCCGTGTCTTTTTGATTCTGACTTTCACAGGTGAAAGGCCCAATAGTGGGACTTCCGGATCATATGGTGACTCAATTTTTACCTTTAAATGCGCTGCCATTCTGTTCCTATTATTGGCCGTTACCAGTTTACATCCCACTTAGACCGAGAGGTTACGCTATTCTCCACAACTTCTTCAACATCTATTGTTTGTAGACTTTTTGCTGATGGTCATTCTGACTGGTGTGAGGTGATACCTTTGTGTAGATTGGATTTGCATGCGTCTCATATTTCCTGATGTTTTGCGTTTATCAGTGTCCTTTTCACTTTTTTTTTAAGATTGAGCGAAACGTACAACTTCTAACTGCCTTCTTGAAAAATTTGCTGCGTTTGGATTTTTTTGGCCATTCCCTTCCCCAGGACATTTTTTGAGGGCATGAGTCATTTACAGCCCTGCAGTCCTTGTGAATATTAGTGACCATTAGCAGTAGATTTAAAGCTGCTGTTTGAGGAAACGGCTTTTGGGTGGCAGGATTTCTACGTTGCCAACTCTGCTTGCTAGGGAAACAGAACTTCGCTGCAAGTTGTGGTTTTAGGTTGCAGATTAGAGTGGAATGTGCCAGGACAAACCCCCATAAGTTTAACCTCCGTAATTCTTGTCTGTCTCTTTAAGTTGTAGTTTTTATCAGAGCAAATTTGATTGAAAAAAAAATTTTTTTTGTAGGAGTACAGAATCTTGTTCATTTACACATATACCTATATTTATTGATCTTTGGGTCCTTTTCCATGTAGGTTGTTACAGAGTGTTGAGTAGACCACTCTTGGTATTCCATAGGTCTTTGGGGATTATATATTTTATATGTATTAGTATATGTGTGTTAACCCCAATATCCTAATTTATCCATTCCTCACACGTTTTCTTTGGCTTAACCATAAGTTTGTCTTCTCAATCTGAGATTGCCTTTCTCTATGGAAATATGTTCATTTTTATGAATTTTCAGATAACATAAGGGACATCATAGGGCATTTGTCTTTCTCATTCTGACTTACTTCACGTTGTGTGATTATCTCTAGGCTCCTCTGTGGTGCTGCATATGCCATTCTTTTATTTTTTTCCGTGACGGATATTCCATTCTGTCCATATTACCACTTCTTCTTTGTCCATTCATCTGATTATGGACCTTTTTTGTGTTTCCATGTCTTGGCTATTTCAGTATTGCTGCAGTGCACATTTGCCTGCCTCTGTCTTTCCGATTCTTGTGGTCTTAGGTTATAGGCCCAAAAGGTGCCCTGCCGCATCATATGGTAGCTCAATTTTTACGTTTTAAAGCAGCTCCGTTCAGTTTTCGTTAGTGCTGTTACCACTTTACATTCCACCAGCATCTAGAAATTACAGAGTTCTCTAAAAGCCCTTAGCATTTATAGTTTGTAGACTTTTTGCTGATGGTCATTTGACTGGTGTGAGCTGAAACGTTTTCACGTTGGATTTGCATGTGGCTAATAATTCCTTATACTGAACTTTAGGCATGTCCTCTTTTTTCTTTTCCTTCTTTTTTAAAGAGTGACTACAACTTCCCTCTTCGTATTGACTTCTTGAAAAAGTTGTAATGTGTAGAATTTTCTTGCCTATTCCCTACCCCAGGGCATTTGTTGAGGGCAGGTGTCATTTACAGCCCTGCAGTCCTTGTGACTATTAAGCAACCATTAGCACTTGGTTTAAAGCTGCTGTTATGGGAAACAACCACAAGGCGGCAGCATTATTACGTTCTCAACGCTTGTTACTAGTGCAAAAGAGTCTTCCTGAAAGTAGTGTTCCAAGGTTGTAAATTAGAGTGGAATGTGCTGGGACAAGCCCCCAGAAGTTTATGTCACCTTACTTATGTTTGTTTTTTAAATTTAATTTCTATTTCTTATCGGAGTAAATTTGATTAGAGTGTTGTGGTTTTCTGGCTGTACAGAATCTGCTCAATGATTCATACATATGTCTGGTCATCTTCGGATCCTGTTACCTTGTATGTTATTACAGAAAGTTGAGTAGACCTCCCTTGGTATTTGGTAGGTGTTTTGTCTTTATATATTTTATATGTATTGGTGAGTATATAATTCATATGGTTTATATGTTATATGTTTATATACATTTAACATACATTAGTATATCTATGTTAGCCCCATAGTCCTAATTTATCCATCCTCCCACCTTTCATTTTGGCTAACCATTAGTTTGTTTTATAAGTCTGTGAGTGTCTTTTTCTGTGAAAATATGTTTATTGGTAGCAACCTTAGGCTAACATGTATACAAGATATCATAGGATATTTATCATTCCCTCTTGACTTACTTAAGCTAATATGATTATTTCTAGGCTCATGTGTAGTCCTGAAAACGGCATTGTTCATTTTTTTCCCGAGGCTACTCTTCCATTCGGTATGTGTACCACTTCTTCTGTGTCCATTTATCTGTTGATGGACATTTTGTTTGCTTCCATGTCTTGGCTATTGTAAATACTGCTGCAATACACGATTTTCCATCCCGTGTCTTTTTTTTTTTTAAGATTTTTTTTTAAATTAATTAATGAATTTATTTATTTATTTTTGGCTGTGCTGGTTCCTTGTTTCTGTGCGAGGGCTTTCTCCAGTTGCGGCAAGTGGGGGCCACTCCTCATCACGGTGCGCGGGCCTCCCACCATCGCGGCCTCTCCCGCTGCGGAGCACAGGCTCCAGATGCGCAGGCTCAGCAGCTTTGGCTCACGGGCCCAATTGCTCCGCGGCATGCGGGATCCTCCCAGACCAGGGATCGAACCCGTGGCCCCTGCCTTGGCAGGCAGACTCTCAACCACTGCACCACCAGGGAAGCCCCATCCCGTGTCTTTTTGATTCTGACTTTCACAGGTGAAAGGCCCAATAGTGGGACTTCCGGATCATATGGTGACTCAATTTTTACCTTTAAATGCGCTGCCATTCTGTTCCTATTATTGGCCGTTACCAGTTTACATCCCACTTAGACCGAGAGGTTACGCTATTCTCCACAACTTCTTCAACATCTATTGTTTGTAGACTTTTTGCTGATGGTCATTCTGACTGGTGTGAGGTGATACCTTTGTGTAGATTGGATTTGCATGCGTCTCATATTTCCTGATGTTTTGCGTTTATCAGTGTCCTTTTCACTTTTTTTTTAAGATTGAGCGAAACGTACAACTTCTAACTGCCTTCTTGAAAAATTTGCTGCGTTTGGATTTTTTTGGCCATTCCCTTCCCCAGGACATTTTTTGAGGGCATGAGTCATTTACAGCCCTGCAGTCCTTGTGAATATTAGTGACCATTAGCAGTAGATTTAAAGCTGCTGTTTGAGGAAACGGCTTTTGGGTGGCAGGATTTCTACGTTGCCAACTCTGCTTGCTAGGGAAACAGAACTTCGCTGCAAGTTGTGGTTTTAGGTTGCAGATTAGAGTGGAATGTGCCAGGACAAACCCCCATAAGTTTAACCTCCGTAATTCTTGTCTGTCTCTTTAAGTTGTAGTTTTTATCAGAGCAAATTTGATTGAAAAAAAATTTTTTTTTGTAGGAGTACAGAATCTTGTTCATTTACACATATACCTATATTTATTGATCTTTGGGTCCTTTTCCATGTAGGTTGTTACAGAGTGTTGAGTAGACCACTCTTGGTATTCCATAGGTCTTTGGGGATTATATATTTTATATGTATTAGTATATGTGTGTTAACCCCAATATCCTAATTTATCCATTCCTCACACGTTTTCTTTGGCTTAACCATAAGTTTGTCTTCTCAATCTGAGATTGCCTTTCTCTATGGAAATATGTTCATTTTTATGAATTTTCAGATAACATAAGGGACATCATAGGGCATTTGTCTTTCTCATTCTGACTTACTTCACGTTGTGTGATTATCTCTAGGCTCCTCTGTGGTGCTGCATATGCCATTCTTTTATTTTTTTCCGTGACGGATATTCCATTCTGTCCATATTACCACTTCTTCTTTGTCCATTCATCTGATTATGGACCTTTTTTGTGTTTCCATGTCTTGGCTATTTCAGTATTGCTGCAGTGCACATTTGCCTGCCTCTGTCTTTCCGATTCTTGTGGTCTTAGGTTATAGGCCCAAAAGGTGCCCTGCCGCATCATATGGTAGCTCAATTTTTACGTTTTAAAGCAGCTCCGTTCAGTTTTCGTTAGTGCTGTTACCACTTTACATTCCACCAGCATCTAGAAATTACAGAGTTCTCTAAAAGCCCTTAGCATTTATAGTTTGTAGACTTTTTGCTGATGGCCATTTGACTGGTGTGAGCTGAAACGTTTTCACGTTGGATTTGCATGTGGCTAATAATTCCTTATACTGAACTTTAGGCATGTCCTCTTTTTTCTTTTCCTTCTTTTTTAAAGAGTGACTACAACTTCCCTCTTCGTATTGACTTCTTGAAAAATTTGTAATGTGTAGAATTTTCTTGCCTATTCCCTACCCCAGGGCATTTGTTGAGGGCAGGTGTCATTTACAGCCCTGCAGTCCTTGTGACTATTAAGCAACCATTAGCACTTGGTTTAAAGCTGCTGTTATGGGAAACAACCACAAGGCGGCAGCATTATTACGTTCTCAACGCTTGTTACTAGTGCAAAAGAGTCTTCCTGAAAGTAGTGTTCCAAGGTTGTAAATTAGAGTGGAATGTGCTGGGACAAGCCCCCAGAAGTTTATGTCACCTTACTTATGTTTGTTTTTTAAATTTAATTTCTATTTCTTATCGGAGTAAATTTGATTAGAGTGTTGTGGTTTTCTGGCTGTACAGAATCTGCTCAATGATTCATACATATGTCTGGTCATCTTCGGATCCTGTTACCTTGTATGTTATTACAGAAAGTTGAGTAGACCTCCCTTGGTATTTGGTAGGTGTTTTGTCTTTATATATTTTATATGTATTGGTGAGTATATAATTCATATGGTTTATATGTTATATGTTTATATACATTTAACATACATTAGTATATCTATGTTAGCCCCATAGTCCTAATTTATCCATCCTCCCACCTTTCATTTTGGCTAACCATTAGTTTGTTTTATAAGTCTGTGAGTGTCTTTTTCTGTGAAAATATGTTTATTGGTAGCAACCTTAGGCTAACATGTATACAAGATATCATAGGATATTTATCATTCCCTCTTGACTTACTTAAGCTAATATGATTATTTCTAGGCTCATGTGTAGTCCTGAAAACGGCATTGTTCATTTTTTTCCCGAGGCTACTCTTCCATTCGGTATGTGTACCACTTCTTCTGTGTCCATTTATCTGTTGATGGACATTTTGTTTGCTTCCATGTCTTGGCTATTGTAAATACTGCTGCAATACACGATTTTCCATCCCGTGTCTTTTTTTTTTTAAGATTTTTTTTTAAATTAATTAATGAATTTATTTATTTATTTTTGGCTGTGCTGGTTCCTTGTTTCTGTGCGAGGGCTTTCTCCAGTTGCGGCAAGTGGGGGCCACTCCTCATCACGGTGCGCGGGCCTCCCACCATCGCGGCCTCTCCCGCTGCGGAGCACAGGCTCCAGATGCGCAGGCTCAGCAGCTTTGGCTCACGGGCCCAATTGCTCCGCGGCATGCGGGATCCTCCCAGACCAGGGATCGAACCCGTGGCCCCTGCCTTGGCAGGCAGACTCTCAACCACTGCACCACCAGGGAAGCCCCATCCCGTGTCTTTTTGATTCTGACTTTCACAGGTGAAAGGCCCAATAGTGGGACTTCCGGATCATATGGTGACTCAATTTTTACCTTTAAATGCGCTGCCATTCTGTTCCTATTATTGGCCGTTACCAGTTTACATCCCACTTAGACCGAGAGGTTACGCTATTCTCCACAACTTCTTCAACATCTATTGTTTGTAGACTTTTTGCTGATGGTCATTCTGACTGGTGTGAGGTGATACCTTTGTGTAGATTGGATTTGCATGCGTCTCATATTTCCTGATGTTTTGCGTTTATCAGTGTCCTTTTCACTTTTTTTTTAAGATTGAGCGAAACGTACAACTTCTAACTGCCTTCTTGAAAAATTTGCTGCGTTTGGATTTTTTTGGCCATTCCCTTCCCCAGGACATTTTTTGAGGGCATGAGTCATTTACAGCCCTGCAGTCCTTGTGAATATTAGTGACCATTAGCAGTAGATTTAAAGCTGCTGTTTGAGGAAACGGCTTTTGGGTGGCAGGATTTCTACGTTGCCAACTCTGCTTGCTAGGGAAACAGAACTTCGCTGCAAGTTGTGGTTTTAGGTTGCAGATTAGAGTGGAATGTGCCAGGACAAACCCCCATAAGTTTAACCTCCGTAATTCTTGTCTGTCTCTTTAAGTTGTAGTTTTTATCAGAGCAAATTTGATTGAAAAAAAATTTTTTTTTGTAGGAGTACAGAATCTTGTTCATTTACACATATACCTATATTTATTGATCTTTGGGTCCTTTTCCATGTAGGTTGTTACAGAGTGTTGAGTAGACCACTCTTGGTATTCCATAGGTCTTTGGGGATTATATATTTTATATGTATTAGTATATGTGTGTTAACCCCAATATCCTAATTTATCCATTCCTCACACGTTTTCTTTGGCTTAACCATAAGTTTGTCTTCTCAATCTGAGATTGCCTTTCTCTATGGAAATATGTTCATTTTTATGAATTTTCAGATAACATAAGGGACATCATAGGGCATTTGTCTTTCTCATTCTGACTTACTTCACGTTGTGTGATTATCTCTAGGCTCCTCTGTGGTGCTGCATATGCCATTCTTTTATTTTTTTCCGTGACGGATATTCCATTCTGTCCATATTACCACTTCTTCTTTGTCCATTCATCTGATTATGGACCTTTTTTGTGTTTCCATGTCTTGGCCATTTCAGTATTGCTGCAGTGCACATTTGCCTGCCTCTGTCTTTCCGATTCTTGTGGTCTTAGGTTATAGGCCCAAAAGGTGCCCTGCCGCATCATATGGTAGCTCAATTTTTACGTTTTAAAGCAGCTCCGTTCAGTTTTCGTTAGTGCTGTTACCACTTTACATTCCACCAGCATCTAGAAATTACAGAGTTCTCTAAAAGCCCTTAGCATTTATAGTTTGTAGACTTTTTGCTGATGGTCATTTGACTGGTGTGAGCTGAAACGTTTTCACGTTGGATTTGCATGTGGCTAATAATTCCTTATACTGAACTTTAGGCATGTCCTCTTTTTTCTTTTCCTTCTTTTTTAAAGAGTGACTACAACTTCCCTCTTCGTATTGACTTCTTGAAAAAGTTGTAATGTGTAGAATTTTCTTGCCTATTCCCTACCCCAGGGCATTTGTTGAGGGCAGGTGTCATTTACAGCCCTGCAGTCCTTGTGACTATTAAGCAACCATTAGCACTTGGTTTAAAGCTGCTGTTATGGGAAACAACCACAAGGCGGCAGCATTATTACGTTCTCAACGCTTGTTACTAGTGCAAAAGAGTCTTCCTGAAAGTAGTGTTCCAAGGTTGTAAATTAGAGTGGAATGTGCTGGGACAAGCCCCCAGAAGTTTATGTCACCTTACTTATGTTTGTTTTTTAAATTTAATTTCTATTTCTTATCGGAGTAAATTTGATTAGAGTGTTGTGGTTTTCTGGCTGTACAGAATCTGCTCAATGATTCATACATATGTCTGGTCACCTTCGGATCCTGTTACCTTGTATGTTATTACAGAAAGTTGAGTAGACCTCCCTTGGTATTTGGTAGGTGTTTTGTCTTTATATATTTTATATGTATTGGTGAGTATATAATTCATATGGTTTATATGTTATATGTTTATATACATTTAACATACATTAGTATATCTATGTTAGCCCCATAGTCCTAATTTATCCATCCTCCCACCTTTCATTTTGGCTAACCATTAGTTTGTTTTATAAGTCTGTGAGTGTCTTTTTCTGTGAAAATATGTTTATTGGTAGCAACCTTAGGCTAACATGTATACAAGATATCATAGGATATTTATCATTCCCTCTTGACTTACTTAAGCTAATATGATTATTTCTAGGCTCATGTGTAGTCCTGAAAACGGCATTGTTCATTTTTTTCCCGAGGCTACTCTTCCATTCGGTATGTGTACCACTTCTTCTGTGTCCATTTATCTGTTGATGGACATTTTGTTTGCTTCCATGTCTTGGCTATTGTAAATACTGCTGCAATACACGATTTTCCATCCCGTGTCTTTTTTTTTTTTAAGATTTTTTTTTAAATTAATTAATGAATTTATTTATTTATTTTTGGCTGTGCTGGTTCCTTGTTTCTGTGCGAGGGCTTTCTCCAGTTGCGGCAAGTGGGGGCCACTCCTCATCACGGTGCGCGGGCCTCCCACCATCGCGGCCTCTCCCGCTGCGGAGCACAGGCTCCAGATGCGCAGGCTCAGCAGCTTTGGCTCACGGGCCCAATTGCTCCGCGGCATGCGGGATCCTCCCAGACCAGGGATCGAACCCGTGGCCCCTGCCTTGGCAGGCAGACTCTCAACCACTGCACCACCAGGGAAGCCCCATCCCGTGTCTTTTTGATTCTGACTTTCACAGGTGAAAGGCCCAATAGTGGGACTTCCGGATCATATGGTGACTCAATTTTTACCTTTAAATGCGCTGCCATTCTGTTCCTATTATTGGCCGTTACCAGTTTACATCCCACTTAGACCGAGAGGTTACGCTATTCTCCACAACTTCTTCAACATCTATTGTTTGTAGACTTTTTGCTGATGGTCATTCTGACTGGTGTGAGGTGATACCTTTGTGTAGATTGGATTTGCATGCGTCTCATATTTCCTGATGTTTTGCGTTTATCAGTGTCCTTTTCACTTTTTTTTTAAGATTGAGCGAAACGTACAACTTCTAACTGCCTTCTTGAAAAATTTGCTGCGTTTGGATTTTTTTGGCCATTCCCTTCCCCAGGACATTTTTTGAGGGCATGAGTCATTTACAGCCCTGCAGTCCTTGTGAATATTAGTGACCATTAGCAGTAGATTTAAAGCTGCTGTTTGAGGAAACGGCTTTTGGGTGGCAGGATTTCTACGTTGCCAACTCTGCTTGCTAGGGAAACAGAACTTCGCTGCAAGTTGTGGTTTTAGGTTGCAGATTAGAGTGGAATGTGCCAGGACAAACCCCCATAAGTTTAACCTCCGTAATTCTTGTCTGTCTCTTTAAGTTGTAGTTTTTATCAGAGCAAATTTGATTGAAAAAAAATTTTTTTTTGTAGGAGTACAGAATCTTGTTCATTTACACATATACCTATATTTATTGATCTTTGGGTCCTTTTCCATGTAGGTTGTTACAGAGTGTTGAGTAGACCACTCTTGGTATTCCATAGGTCTTTGGGGATTATATATTTTATATGTATTAGTATATGTGTGTTAACCCCAATATCCTAATTTATCCATTCCTCACACGTTTTCTTTGGCTTAACCATAAGTTTGTCTTCTCAATCTGAGATTGCCTTTCTCTATGGAAATATGTTCATTTTTATGAATTTTCAGATAACATAAGGGACATCATAGGGCATTTGTCTTTCTCATTCTGACTTACTTCACGTTGTGTGATTATCTCTAGGCTCCTCTGTGGTGCTGCATACGCCATTCTTTTATTTTTTTCCGTGACGGATATTCCATTCTGTCCATATTACCACTTCTTCTTTGTCCATTCATCTGATTATGGACCTTTTTTGTGTTTCCATGTCTTGGCCATTTCAGTATTGCTGCAGTGCACATTTGCCTGCCTCTGTCTTTCCGATTCTTGTGGTCTTAGGTTATAGGCCCAAAAGGTGCCCTGCCGCATCATATGGTAGCTCAATTTTTACGTTTTAAAGCAGCTCCGTTCAGTTTTCGTTAGTGCTGTTACCACTTTACATTCCACCAGCATCTAGAAATTACAGAGTTCTCTAAAAGCCCTTAGCATTTATAGTTTGTAGACTTTTTGCTGATGGCCATTTGACTGGTGTGAGCTGAAACGTTTTCACGTTGGATTTGCATGTGGCTAATAATTCCTTATACTGAACTTTAGGCATGTCCTCTTTTTTCTTTTCCTTCTTTTTTAAAGAGTGACTACAACTTCCCTCTTCGTATTGACTTCTTGAAAAAGTTGTAATGTGTAGAATTTTCTTGCCTATTCCCTACCCCAGGGCATTTGTTGAGGGCAGGTGTCATTTACAGCCCTGCAGTCCTTGTGACTATTAAGCAACCATTAGCACTTGGTTTAAAGCTGCTGTTATGGGAAACAACCACAAGGCGGCAGCATTATTACGTTCTCAACGCTTGTTACTAGTGCAAAAGAGTCTTCCTGAAAGTAGTGTTCCAAGGTTGTAAATTAGAGTGGAATGTGCTGGGACAAGCCCCCAGAAGTTTATGTCACCTTACTTATGTTTGTTTTTTAAATTTAATTTCTATTTCTTATCGGAGTAAATTTGATTAGAGTGTTGTGGTTTTCTGGCTGTACAGAATCTGCTCAATGATTCATACATATGTCTGGTCATCTTCGGATCCTGTTACCTTGTATGTTATTACAGAAAGTTGAGTAGACCTCCCTTGGTATTTGGTAGGTGTTTTGTCTTTATATATTTTATATGTATTGGTGAGTATATAATTCATATGGTTTATATGTTATATGTTTATATACATTTAACATACATTAGTATATCTATGTTAGCCCCATAGTCCTAATTTATCCATCCTCCCACCTTTCATTTTGGCTAACCATTAGTTTGTTTTATAAGTCTGTGAGTGTCTTTTTCTGTGAAAATATGTTTATTGGTAGCAACCTTAGGCTAACATGTATACAAGATATCATAGGATATTTATCATTCCCTCTTGACTTACTTAAGCTAATATGATTATTTCTAGGCTCATGTGTAGTCCTGAAAACGGCATTGTTCATTTTTTTCCCGAGGCTACTCTTCCATTCGGTATGTGTACCACTTCTTCTGTGTCCATTTATCTGTTGATGGACATTTTGTTTGCTTCCATGTCTTGGCTATTGTAAATACTGCTGCAATACACGATTTTCCATCCCGTGTCTTTTTTTTTTTAAGATTTTTTTTTAAATTAATTAATGAATTTATTTATTTATTTTTGGCTGTGCTGGTTCCTTGTTTCTGTGCGAGGGCTTTCTCCAGTTGCGGCAAGTGGGGGCCACTCCTCATCACGGTGCGCGGGCCTCCCACCATCGCGGCCTCTCCCGCTGCGGAGCACAGGCTCCAGATGCGCAGGCTCAGCAGCTTTGGCTCACGGGCCCAATTGCTCCGCGGCATGCGGGATCCTCCCAGACCAGGGATCGAACCCGTGGCCCCTGCCTTGGCAGGCAGACTCTCAACCACTGCACCACCAGGGAAGCCCCATCCCGTGTCTTTTTGATTCTGACTTTCACAGGTGAAAGGCCCAATAGTGGGACTTCCGGATCATATGGTGACTCAATTTTTACCTTTAAATGCGCTGCCATTCTGTTCCTATTATTGGCCGTTACCAGTTTACATCCCACTTAGACCGAGAGGTTACGCTATTCTCCACAACTTCTTCAACATCTATTGTTTGTAGACTTTTTGCTGATGGTCATTCTGACTGGTGTGAGGTGATACCTTTGTGTAGATTGGATTTGCATGCGTCTCATATTTCCTGATGTTTTGCGTTTATCAGTGTCCTTTTCACTTTTTTTTTAAGATTGAGCGAAACGTACAACTTCTAACTGCCTTCTTGAAAAATTTGCTGCGTTTGGATTTTTTTGGCCATTCCCTTCCCCAGGACATTTTTTGAGGGCATGAGTCATTTACAGCCCTGCAGTCCTTGTGAATATTAGTGACCATTAGCAGTAGATTTAAAGCTGCTGTTTGAGGAAACGGCTTTTGGGTGGCAGGATTTCTACGTTGCCAACTCTGCTTGCTAGGGAAACAGAACTTCGCTGCAAGTTGTGGTTTTAGGTTGCAGATTAGAGTGGAATGTGCCAGGACAAACCCCCATAAGTTTAACCTCCGTAATTCTTGTCTGTCTCTTTAAGTTGTAGTTTTTATCAGAGCAAATTTGATTGAAAAAAAATTTTTTTTTGTAGGAGTACAGAATCTTGTTCATTTACACATATACCTATATTTATTGATCTTTGGGTCCTTTTCCATGTAGGTTGTTACAGAGTGTTGAGTAGACCACTCTTGGTATTCCATAGGTCTTTGGGGATTATATATTTTATATGTATTAGTATATGTGTGTTAACCCCAATATCCTAATTTATCCATTCCTCACACGTTTTCTTTGGCTTAACCATAAGTTTGTCTTCTCAATCTGAGATTGCCTTTCTCTATGGAAATATGTTCATTTTTATGAATTTTCAGATAACATAAGGGACATCATAGGGCATTTGTCTTTCTCATTCTGACTTACTTCACGTTGTGTGATTATCTCTAGGCTCCTCTGTGGTGCTGCATATGCCATTCTTTTATTTTTTTCCGTGACGGATATTCCATTCTGTCCATATTACCACTTCTTCTTTGTCCATTCATCTGATTATGGACCTTTTTTGTGTTTCCATGTCTTGGCCATTTCAGTATTGCTGCAGTGCACATTTGCCTGCCTCTGTCTTTCCGATTCTTGTGGTCTTAGGTTATAGGCCCAAAAGGTGCCCTGCCGCATCATATGGTAGCTCAATTTTTACGTTTTAAAGCAGCTCCGTTCAGTTTTCGTTAGTGCTGTTACCACTTTACATTCCACCAGCATCTAGAAATTACAGAGTTCTCTAAAAGCCCTTAGCATTTATAGTTTGTAGACTTTTTGCTGATGGCCATTTGACTGGTGTGAGCTGAAACGTTTTCACGTTGGATTTGCATGTGGCTAATAATTCCTTATACTGAACTTTAGGCATGTCCTCTTTTTTCTTTTCCTTCTTTTTTAAAGAGTGACTACAACTTCCCTCTTCGTATTGACTTCTTGAAAAAGTTGTAATGTGTAGAATTTTCTTGCCTATTCCCTACCCCAGGGCATTTGTTGAGGGCAGGTGTCATTTACAGCCCTGCAGTCCTTGTGACTATTAAGCAACCATTAGCACTTGGTTTAAAGCTGCTGTTATGGGAAACAACCACAAGGCGGCAGCATTATTACGTTCTCAACGCTTGTTACTAGTGCAAAAGAGTCTTCCTGAAAGTAGTGTTCCAAGGTTGTAAATTAGAGTGGAATGTGCTGGGACAAGCCCCCAGAAGTTTATGTCACCTTACTTATGTTTGTTTTTTAAATTTAATTTCTATTTCTTATCGGAGTAAATTTGATTAGAGTGTTGTGGTTTTCTGGCTGTACAGAATCTGCTCAATGATTCATACATATGTCTGGTCATCTTCGGATCCTGTTACCTTGTATGTTATTACAGAAAGTTGAGTAGACCTCCCTTGGTATTTGGTAGGTGTTTTGTCTTTATATATTTTATATGTATTGGTGAGTATATAATTCATATGGTTTATATGTTATATGTTTATATACATTTAACATACATTAGTATATCTATGTTAGCCCCATAGTCCTAATTTATCCATCCTCCCACCTTTCATTTTGGCTAACCATTAGTTTGTTTTATAAGTCTGTGAGTGTCTTTTTCTGTGAAAATATGTTTATTGGTAGCAACCTTAGGCTAACATGTATACAAGATATCATAGGATATTTATCATTCCCTCTTGACTTACTTAAGCTAATATGATTATTTCTAGGCTCATGTGTAGTCCTGAAAACGGCATTGTTCATTTTTTTCCCGAGGCTACTCTTCCATTCGGTATGTGTACCACTTCTTCTGTGTCCATTTATCTGTTGATGGACATTTTGTTTGCTTCCATGTCTTGGCTATTGTAAATACTGCTGCAATACACGATTTTCCATCCCGTGTCTTTTTTTTTTTAAGATTTTTTTTTAAAATTAATTAATGAATTTATTTATTTATTTTTGGCTGTGCTGGTTCCTTGTTTCTGTGCGAGGGCTTTCTCCAGTTGCGGCAAGTGGGGGCCACTCCTCATCACGGTGCGCGGGCCTCCCACCATCGCGGCCTCTCCCGCTGCGGAGCACAGGCTCCAGATGCGCAGGCTCAGCAGCTTTGGCTCACGGGCCCAATTGCTCCGCGGCATGCGGGATCCTCCCAGACCAGGGATCGAACCCGTGGCCCCTGCCTTGGCAGGCAGACTCTCAACCACTGCACCACCAGGGAAGCCCCATCCCGTGTCTTTTTGATTCTGACTTTCACAGGTGAAAGGCCCAATAGTGGGACTTCCGGATCATATGGTGACTCAATTTTTACCTTTAAATGCGCTGCCATTCTGTTCCTATTATTGGCCGTTACCAGTTTACATCCCACTTAGACCGAGAGGTTACGCTATTCTCCACAACTTCTTCAACATCTATTGTTTGTAGACTTTTTGCTGATGGTCATTCTGACTGGTGTGAGGTGATACCTTTGTGTAGATTGGATTTGCATGCGTCTCATATTTCCTGATGTTTTGCGTTTATCAGTGTCCTTTTCACTTTTTTTTTAAGATTGAGCGAAACGTACAACTTCTAACTGCCTTCTTGAAAAATTTGCTGCGTTTGGATTTTTTTGGCCATTCCCTTCCCCAGGACATTTTTTGAGGGCATGAGTCATTTACAGCCCTGCAGTCCTTGTGAATATTAGTGACCATTAGCAGTAGATTTAAAGCTGCTGTTTGAGGAAACGGCTTTTGGGTGGCAGGATTTCTACGTTGCCAACTCTGCTTGCTAGGGAAACAGAACTTCGCTGCAAGTTGTGGTTTTAGGTTGCAGATTAGAGTGGAATGTGCCAGGACAAACCCCCATAAGTTTAACCTCCGTAATTCTTGTCTGTCTCTTTAAGTTGTAGTTTTTATCAGAGCAAATTTGATTGAAAAAAAATTTTTTTTTGTAGGAGTACAGAATCTTGTTCATTTACACATATACCTATATTTATTGATCTTTGGGTCCTTTTCCATGTAGGTTGTTACAGAGTGTTGAGTAGACCACTCTTGGTATTCCATAGGTCTTTGGGGATTATATATTTTATATGTATTAGTATATGTGTGTTAACCCCAATATCCTAATTTATCCATTCCTCACACGTTTTCTTTGGCTTAACCATAAGTTTGTCTTCTCAATCTGAGATTGCCTTTCTCTATGGAAATATGTTCATTTTTATGAATTTTCAGATAACATAAGGGACATCATAGGGCATTTGTCTTTCTCATTCTGACTTACTTCACGTTGTGTGATTATCTCTAGGCTCCTCTGTGGTGCTGCATATGCCATTCTTTTATTTTTTTCCGTGACGGATATTCCATTCTGTCCATATTACCACTTCTTCTTTGTCCATTCATCTGATTATGGACCTTTTTTGTGTTTCCATGTCTTGGCTATTTCAGTATTGCTGCAGTGCACATTTGCCTGCCTCTGTCTTTCCGATTCTTGTGGTCTTAGGTTATAGGCCCAAAAGGTGCCCTGCCGCATCATATGGTAGCTCAATTTTTACGTTTTAAAGCAGCTCCGTTCAGTTTTCGTTAGTGCTGTTACCACTTTACATTCCACCAGCATCTAGAAATTACAGAGTTCTCTAAAAGCCCTTAGCATTTATAGTTTGTAGACTTTTTGCTGATGGCCATTTGACTGGTGTGAGCTGAAACGTTTTCACGTTGGATTTGCATGTGGCTAATAATTCCTTATACTGAACTTTAGGCATGTCCTCTTTTTTCTTTTCCTTCTTTTTTAAAGAGTGACTACAACTTCCCTCTTCGTATTGACTTCTTGAAAAAGTTGTAATGTGTAGAATTTTCTTGCCTATTCCCTACCCCAGGGCATTTGTTGAGGGCAGGTGTCATTTACAGCCCTGCAGTCCTTGTGACTATTAAGCAACCATTAGCACTTGGTTTAAAGCTGCTGTTATGGGAAACAACCACAAGGCGGCAGCATTATTACGTTCTCAACGCTTGTTACTAGTGCAAAAGAGTCTTCCTGAAAGTAGTGTTCCAAGGTTGTAAATTAGAGTGGAATGTGCTGGGACAAGCCCCCAGAAGTTTATGTCACCTTACTTATGTTTGTTTTTTAAATTTAATTTCTATTTCTTATCGGAGTAAATTTGATTAGAGTGTTGTGGTTTTCTGGCTGTACAGAATCTGCTCAATGATTCATACATATGTCTGGTCATCTTCGGATCCTGTTACCTTGTATGTTATTACAGAAAGTTGAGTAGACCTCCCTTGGTATTTGGTAGGTGTTTTGTCTTTATATATTTTATATGTATTGGTGAGTATATAATTCATATGGTTTATATGTTATATGTTTATATACATTTAACATACATTAGTATATCTATGTTAGCCCCATAGTCCTAATTTATCCATCCTCCCACCTTTCATTTTGGCTAACCATTAGTTTGTTTTATAAGTCTGTGAGTGTCTTTTTCTGTGAAAATATGTTTATTGGTAGCAACCTTAGGCTAACATGTATACAAGATATCATAGGATATTTATCATTCCCTCTTGACTTACTTAAGCTAATATGATTATTTCTAGGCTCATGTGTAGTCCTGAAAACGGCATTGTTCATTTTTTTCCCGAGGCTACTCTTCCATTCGGTATGTGTACCACTTCTTCTGTGTCCATTTATCTGTTGATGGACATTTTGTTTGCTTCCATGTCTTGGCTATTGTAAATACTGCTGCAATACACGATTTTCCATCCCGTGTCTTTTTTTTTTTTAAGATTTTTTTTTAAATTAATTAATGAATTTATTTATTTATTTTTGGCTGTGCTGGTTCCTTGTTTCTGTGCGAGGGCTTTCTCCAGTTGCGGCAAGTGGGGGCCACTCCTCATCACGGTGCGCGGGCCTCCCACCATCGCGGCCTCTCCCGCTGCGGAGCACAGGCTCCAGATGCGCAGGCTCAGCAGCTTTGGCTCACGGGCCCAATTGCTCCGCGGCATGCGGGATCCTCCCAGACCAGGGATCGAACCCGTGGCCCCTGCCTTGGCAGGCAGACTCTCAACCACTGCACCACCAGGGAAGCCCCATCCCGTGTCTTTTTGATTCTGACTTTCACAGGTGAAAGGCCCAATAGTGGGACTTCCGGATCATATGGTGACTCAATTTTTACCTTTAAATGCGCTGCCATTCTGTTCCTATTATTGGCCGTTACCAGTTTACATCCCACTTAGACCGAGAGGTTACGCTATTCTCCACAACTTCTTCAACATCTATTGTTTGTAGACTTTTTGCTGATGGTCATTCTGACTGGTGTGAGGTGATACCTTTGTGTAGATTGGATTTGCATGCGTCTCATATTTCCTGATGTTTTGCGTTTATCAGTGTCCTTTTCACTTTTTTTTTAAGATTGAGCGAAACGTACAACTTCTAACTGCCTTCTTGAAAAATTTGCTGCGTTTGGATTTTTTTGGCCATTCCCTTCCCCAGGACATTTTTTGAGGGCATGAGTCATTTACAGCCCTGCAGTCCTTGTGAATATTAGTGACCATTAGCAGTAGATTTAAAGCTGCTGTTTGAGGAAACGGCTTTTGGGTGGCAGGATTTCTACGTTGCCAACTCTGCTTGCTAGGGAAACAGAACTTCGCTGCAAGTTGTGGTTTTAGGTTGCAGATTAGAGTGGAATGTGCCAGGACAAACCCCCATAAGTTTAACCTCCGTAATTCTTGTCTGTCTCTTTAAGTTGTAGTTTTTATCAGAGCAAATTTGATTGAAAAAAAATTTTTTTTTGTAGGAGTACAGAATCTTGTTCATTTACACATATACCTATATTTATTGATCTTTGGGTCCTTTTCCATGTAGGTTGTTACAGAGTGTTGAGTAGACCACTCTTGGTATTCCATAGGTCTTTGGGGATTATATATTTTATATGTATTAGTATATGTGTGTTAACCCCAATATCCTAATTTATCCATTCCTCACACGTTTTCTTTGGCTTAACCATAAGTTTGTCTTCTCAATCTGAGATTGCCTTTCTCTATGGAAATATGTTCATTTTTATGAATTTTCAGATAACATAAGGGACATCATAGGGCATTTGTCTTTCTCATTCTGACTTACTTCACGTTGTGTGATTATCTCTAGGCTCCTCTGTGGTGCTGCATATGCCATTCTTTTATTTTTTTCCGTGACGGATATTCCATTCTGTCCATATTACCACTTCTTCTTTGTCCATTCATCTGATTATGGACCTTTTTTGTGTTTCCATGTCTTGGCCATTTCAGTATTGCTGCAGTGCACATTTGCCTGCCTCTGTCTTTCCGATTCTTGTGGTCTTAGGTTATAGGCCCAAAAGGTGCCCTGCCGCATCATATGGTAGCTCAATTTTTACGTTTTAAAGCAGCTCCGTTCAGTTTTCGTTAGTGCTGTTACCACTTTACATTCCACCAGCATCTAGAAATTACAGAGTTCTCTAAAAGCCCTTAGCATTTATAGTTTGTAGACTTTTTGCTGATGGTCATTTGACTGGTGTGAGCTGAAACGTTTTCACGTTGGATTTGCATGTGGCTAATAATTCCTTATACTGAACTTTAGGCATGTCCTCTTTTTTCTTTTCCTTCTTTTTTAAAGAGTGACTACAACTTCCCTCTTCGTATTGACTTCTTGAAAAAGTTGTAATGTGTAGAATTTTCTTGCCTATTCCCTACCCCAGGGCATTTGTTGAGGGCAGGTGTCATTTACAGCCCTGCAGTCCTTGTGACTATTAAGCAACCATTAGCACTTGGTTTAAAGCTGCTGTTATGGGAAACAACCACAAGGCGGCAGCATTATTACGTTCTCAACGCTTGTTACTAGTGCAAAAGAGTCTTCCTGAAAGTAGTGTTCCAAGGTTGTAAATTAGAGTGGAATGTGCTGGGACAAGCCCCCAGAAGTTTATGTCACCTTACTTATGTTTGTTTTTTAAATTTAATTTCTATTTCTTATCGGAGTAAATTTGATTAGAGTGTTGTGGTTTTCTGGCTGTACAGAATCTGCTCAATGATTCATACATATGTCTGGTCATCTTCGGATCCTGTTACCTTGTATGTTATTACAGAAAGTTGAGTAGACCTCCCTTGGTATTTGGTAGGTGTTTTGTCTTTATATATTTTATATGTATTGGTGAGTATATAATTCATATGGTTTATATGTTATATGTTTATATACATTTAACATACATTAGTATATCTATGTTAGCCCCATAGTCCTAATTTATCCATCCTCCCACCTTTCATTTTGGCTAACCATTAGTTTGTTTTATAAGTCTGTGAGTGTCTTTTTCTGTGAAAATATGTTTATTGGTAGCAACCTTAGGCTAACATGTATACAAGATATCATAGGATATTTATCATTCCCTCTTGACTTACTTAAGCTAATATGATTATTTCTAGGCTCATGTGTAGTCCTGAAAACGGCATTGTTCATTTTTTTCCCGAGGCTACTCTTCCATTCGGTATGTGTACCACTTCTTCTGTGTCCATTTATCTGTTGATGGACATTTTGTTTGCTTCCATGTCTTGGCTATTGTAAATACTGCTGCAATACACGATTTTCCATCCCGTGTCTTTTTTTTTTTTAAGATTTTTTTTTAAATTAATTAATGAATTTATTTATTTATTTTTGGCTGTGCTGGTTCCTTGTTTCTGTGCGAGGGCTTTCTCCAGTTGCGGCAAGTGGGGGCCACTCCTCATCACGGTGCGCGGGCCTCCCACCATCGCGGCCTCTCCCGCTGCGGAGCACAGGCTCCAGATGCGCAGGCTCAGCAGCTTTGGCTCACGGGCCCAATTGCTCCGCGGCATGCGGGATCCTCCCAGACCAGGGATCGAACCCGTGGCCCCTGCCTTGGCAGGCAGACTCTCAACCACTGCACCACCAGGGAAGCCCCATCCCGTGTCTTTTTGATTCTGACTTTCACAGGTGAAAGGCCCAATAGTGGGACTTCCGGATCATATGGTGACTCAATTTTTACCTTTAAATGCGCTGCCATTCTGTTCCTATTATTGGCCGTTACCAGTTTACATCCCACTTAGACGAGAGGTTACGCTATTCTCCACAACTTCTTCAACATCTATTGTTTGTAGACTTTTTGCTGATGGTCATTCTGACTGGTGTGAGGTGATACCTTTGTGTAGATTGGATTTGCATGCGTCTCATATTTCCTGATGTTTTGCGTTTATCAGTGTCCTTTTCACTTTTTTTTTAAGATTGAGCGAAACGTACAACTTCTAACTGCCTTCTTGAAAAATTTGCTGCGTTTGGATTTTTTTGGCCATTCCCTTCCCCAGGACATTTTTTGAGGGCATGAGTCATTTACAGCCCTGCAGTCCTTGTGAATATTAGTGACCATTAGCAGTAGATTTAAAGCTGCTGTTTGAGGAAACGGCTTTTGGGTGGCAGGATTTCTACGTTGCCAACTCTGCTTGCTAGGGAAACAGAACTTCGCTGCAAGTTGTGGTTTTAGGTTGCAGATTAGAGTGGAATGTGCCAGGACAAACCCCCATAAGTTTAACCTCCGTAATTCTTGTCTGTCTCTTTAAGTTGTAGTTTTTATCAGAGCAAATTTGATTGAAAAAAAATTTTTTTTTGTAGGAGTACAGAATCTTGTTCATTTACACATATACCTATATTTATTGATCTTTGGGTCCTTTTCCATGTAGGTTGTTACAGAGTGTTGAGTAGACCACTCTTGGTATTCCATAGGTCTTTGGGGATTATATATTTTATATGTATTAGTATATGTGTGTTAACCCCAATATCCTAATTTATCCATTCCTCACACGTTTTCTTTGGCTTAACCATAAGTTTGTCTTCTCAATCTGAGATTGCCTTTCTCTATGGAAATATGTTCATTTTTATGAATTTTCAGATAACATAAGGGACATCATAGGGCATTTGTCTTTCTCATTCTGACTTACTTCACGTTGTGTGATTATCTCTAGGCTCCTCTGTGGTGCTGCATATGCCATTCTTTTATTTTTTTCCGTGACGGATATTCCATTCTGTCCATATTACCACTTCTTCTTTGTCCATTCATCTGATTATGGACCTTTTTTGTGTTTCCATGTCTTGGCCATTTCAGTATTGCTGCAGTGCACATTTGCCTGCCTCTGTCTTTCCGATTCTTGTGGTCTTAGGTTATAGGCCCAAAAGGTGCCCTGCCGCATCATATGGTAGCTCAATTTTTACGTTTTAAAGCAGCTCCGTTCAGTTTTCGTTAGTGCTGTTACCACTTTACATTCCACCAGCATCTAGAAATTACAGAGTTCTCTAAAAGCCCTTAGCATTTATAGTTTGTAGACTTTTTGCTGATGGCCATTTGACTGGTGTGAGCTGAAACGTTTTCACGTTGGATTTGCATGTGGCTAATAATTCCTTATACTGAACTTTAGGCATGTCCTCTTTTTTCTTTTCCTTCTTTTTTAAAGAGTGACTACAACTTCCCTCTTCGTATTGACTTCTTGAAAAAGTTGTAATGTGTAGAATTTTCTTGCCTATTCCCTACCCCAGGGCATTTGTTGAGGGCAGGTGTCATTTACAGCCCTGCAGTCCTTGTGACTATTAAGCAACCATTAGCACTTGGTTTAAAGCTGCTGTTATGGGAAACAACCACAAGGCGGCAGCATTATTACGTTCTCAACGCTTGTTACTAGTGCAAAAGAGTCTTCCTGAAAGTAGTGTTCCAAGGTTGTAAATTAGAGTGGAATGTGCTGGGACAAGCCCCCAGAAGTTTATGTCACCTTACTTATGTTTGTTTTTTAAATTTAATTTCTATTTCTTATCGGAGTAAATTTGATTAGAGTGTTGTGGTTTTCTGGCTGTACAGAATCTGCTCAATGATTCATACATATGTCTGGTCATCTTCGGATCCTGTTACCTTGTATGTTATTACAGAAAGTTGAGTAGACCTCCTTGGTATTTGGTAGGTGTTTTGTCTTTATATATTTTATATGTATTGGTGAGTATATAATTCATATGGTTTATATGTTATATGTTTATATACATTTAACATACATTAGTATATCTATGTTAGCCCCATAGTCCTAATTTATCCATCCTCCCACCTTTCATTTTGGCTAACCATTAGTTTGTTTTATAAGTCTGTGAGTGTCTTTTTCTGTGAAAATATGTTTATTGGTAGCAACCTTAGGCTAACATGTATACAAGATATCATAGGATATTTATCATTCCCTCTTGACTTACTTAAGCTAATATGATTATTTCTAGGCTCATGTGTAGTCCTGAAAACGGCATTGTTCATTTTTTTCCCGAGGCTACTCTTCCATTCGGTATGTGTACCACTTCTTCTGTGTCCATTTATCTGTTGATGGACATTTTGTTTGCTTCCATGTCTTGGCTATTGTAAATACTGCTGCAATACACGATTTTCCATCCCGTGTCTTTTTTTTTTTTAAGATTTTTTTTTAAATTAATTAATGAATTTATTTATTTATTTTTGGCTGTGCTGGTTCCTTGTTTCTGTGCGAGGGCTTTCTCCAGTTGCGGCAAGTGGGGGCCACTCCTCATCACGGTGCGCGGGCCTCCCACCATCGCGGCCTCTCCCGCTGCGGAGCACAGGCTCCAGATGCGCAGGCTCAGCAGCTTTGGCTCACGGGCCCAATTGCTCCGCGGCATGCGGGATCCTCCCAGACCAGGGATCGAACCCGTGGCCCCTGCCTTGGCAGGCAGACTCTCAACCACTGCACCACCAGGGAAGCCCCATCCCGTGTCTTTTTGATTCTGACTTTCACAGGTGAAAGGCCCAATAGTGGGACTTCCGGATCATATGGTGACTCAATTTTTACCTTTAAATGCGCTGCCATTCTGTTCCTATTATTGGCCGTTACCAGTTTACATCCCACTTAGACCGAGAGGTTACGCTATTCTCCACAACTTCTTCAACATCTATTGTTTGTAGACTTTTTGCTGATGGTCATTCTGACTGGTGTGAGGTGATACCTTTGTGTAGATTGGATTTGCATGCGTCTCATATTTCCTGATGTTTTGCGTTTATCAGTGTCCTTTTCACTTTTTTTTTAAGATTGAGCGAAACGTACAACTTCTAACTGCCTTCTTGAAAAATTTGCTGCGTTTGGATTTTTTTGGCCATTCCCTTCCCCAGGACATTTTTTGAGGGCATGAGTCATTTACAGCCCTGCAGTCCTTGTGAATATTAGTGACCATTAGCAGTAGATTTAAAGCTGCTGTTTGAGGAAACGGCTTTTGGGTGGCAGGATTTCTACGTTGCCAACTCTGCTTGCTAGGGAAACAGAACTTCGCTGCAAGTTGTGGTTTTAGGTTGCAGATTAGAGTGGAATGTGCCAGGACAAACCCCCATAAGTTTAACCTCCGTAATTCTTGTCTGTCTCTTTAAGTTGTAGTTTTTATCAGAGCAAATTTGATTGAAAAAAATTTTTTTTTTGTAGGAGTACAGAATCTTGTTCATTTACACATATACCTATATTTATTGATCTTTGGGTCCTTTTCCATGTAGGTTGTTACAGAGTGTTGAGTAGACCACTCTTGGTATTCCATAGGTCTTTGGGGATTATATATTTTATATGTATTAGTATATGTGTGTTAACCCCAATATCCTAATTTATCCATTCCTCACACGTTTTCTTTGGCTTAACCATAAGTTTGTCTTCTCAATCTGAGATTGCCTTTCTCTATGGAAATATGTTCATTTTTATGAATTTTCAGATAACATAAGGGACATCATAGGGCATTTGTCTTTCTCATTCTGACTTACTTCACGTTGTGTGATTATCTCTAGGCTCCTCTGTGGTGCTGCATATGCCATTCTTTTATTTTTTTCCGTGACGGATATTCCATTCTGTCCATATTACCACTTCTTCTTTGTCCATTCATCTGATTATGGACCTTTTTTTGTGTTTCCATGTCTTGGCCATTTCAGTATTGCTGCAGTGCACATTTGCCTGCCTCTGTCTTTCCGATTCTTGTGGTCTTAGGTTATAGGCCCAAAAGGTGCCCTGCCGCATCATATGGTAGCTCAATTTTTACGTTTTAAAGCAGCTCCGTTCAGTTTTCGTTAGTGCTGTTACCACTTTACATTCCACCAGCATCTAGAAATTACAGAGTTCTCTAAAAGCCCTTAGCATTTATAGTTTGTAGACTTTTTGCTGATGGCCATTTGACTGGTGTGAGCTGAAACGTTTTCACGTTGGATTTGCATGTGGCTAATAATTCCTTATACTGAACTTTAGGCATGTCCTCTTTTTTCTTTTCCTTCTTTTTTAAAGAGTGACTACAACTTCCCTCTTCGTATTGACTTCTTGAAAAAGTTGTA